>NC_071334.1:2622436-2754936 GCF_027744825.2 Synchiropus splendidus | reverse complement strand
TGATAGGCACTGTATATGATATATAATGTTTAATATATGTCTGCAAAATATGTTTTTGAGATTATAAACCTTCTAGTCTGACGTGCAGGATCAACTCACCGAGGGCATGCAGTATATAAAGTAGAAGACGGTAATACAAGTTATCACTGTACTTTCCAATCACCTGATAACCACAATGTGGACATCACATTACCAGTACCAGTAGTTGGTACTCTGGTAGATTTTGAGTGATCATCATTATTGTTGTTGTCATTGAAATATCTAACTGAAATTTGTAGATATACAGAGACCTCAAGGAAAAATGGGGCACTTTAATACTTTAACAGGAACATAGACCTCTTCACTTTTTTTTGGTGAAAAAAATGACCACAACTCAACTACTGTTGATAATAATAGTGCATATTCACAGGCATGAGATTATGATGGACCGGGTGAGATGCGTCCCCACCGCTCACAAATCCTTCAAACTGTTGTAACCTGAATGCAGAAACCTCAAGCAACCAAGATACCAAGATCACCGGAGCCATGATGTGCACGCTCCAACAGACCTTCCTGTGCGCAATCATTCTGACACACCATTTCTTTCTTATGCACATGGTGTCCCAAAACGTGCATCTTCAGGCAAATAGGATGGGAAGGCATTCCTGAGTATGCACCAGTGTTGCATGGGCAGAGATAGAAACAAAGGAGAACAAGGCATTGGTAGACTACACACAGCATGGTGTTGAGGTGATCAAGGTGAGAAAATGATAACTGTTTTACATGTAAAAGAAACATATTCTTCATTTCACCAACCTCAATCTATGGTGGCTTAAAAGCAAGTTGCACTAAAGAGGCATTCAGTTAGTGAAGTTGTTACAAGTTTGTTGATATCAAGTGCCTCAACATACAATTCTTTCAAGCCTCAATGGCAACCACAAGAAGGAGGACATTCCAGAACAAACACAATCTTTGTTTTTCATCATGACTACAATTTTCTACTCAACGTGCCTTTAAAATAGATGAACTCATTGTGACTGACATAGGTTTGGAGAAAGCATTTAAATACATTGTTTTGTATTCAAAACTCCATATTTGAAAATTAAAGACCTCTGGCCAAATTCCCCTTTTTTTAGACCAGCTTGATTCCCAAGTTCACGAGGATTGCGACATTGCACAATGGTTGGTTCACAGTGGGTGTATCGTGGTAGTAAAGCCAACTTGGTGGGAATAATGTGTAAACTATAGATTGTCCTCCTGAGTGGAAAGTGACAAAATACATGATAATTAAATAACTATAAATTATTATAACAATAGTTATTAATATTATATGGGCGGCACAGCTTAGATGGTAGAATGCTCAGTCTGTGAGTGAGAGGTTGCGGAGTTGATCTAGTGCCTGGCGTTTTTGTGTCCCTGAGTACGACACGTCACAGTTATTTCTCATTCTGTTATTATACTTCAATGTAATCAACAATTTACTTTAGTTCTTTTAATGACATGGTAATCAATGTTATAACAATGACTGTAGTCATTATCATAATCATAATCATAATCATATGTGAAAACCAGCAACTCTTACCTTCTATCCGTGATCACCAGACTGCAGTCTCCAGTTATTTTCTGCAGTGAAGACCAGTTCCTTTATTCAGATAAGGGAATTTGCTCAAAGGCACACCCTCAGTAAAACAGCTTCACTACCTGACCCTTGGCACATTGAATATTAATGATGACTTGGAACTAATAACTTGGCCGTGAGGTCACTTCACTATCACTTCACTTAACCATTAACAAATCTTCATCGCTCTATCTACAACGTGTCAACATCTGCAGTCAAATGATTTTATCTTGCACTTTCAACTCTTCAGATACTGTATGTATCTTTGATATCTGAAGTGTAAAAATCCAATCTCAAACTGCACTATGAAACACATCTGGTATGTCTAATAATTACTTAAATGTGGGATGACAGTGCATGCTCCATTGGGATACAATACAATAAAAATAAATAAATTAATAAATGAATAAATCATCACATCAACTTCTGGAAAATAAATGGAGAAAAAAAGCCTCACATACAGTATTTTCTAAACTGCAGAGGGGAGAGAAAGACAATAATTTTTAGATTTATTTTCACCTACTGGGTCTGAGGATAACAAATTAATTGCAAATCTAATAATTTTGAAAGAAGGTCTAATAATTTTGAAAGAAGGTATAATGTTTCTACATAAAACAAAAGAAGTGTACATTTCAAACGGGGATAAAACTATATGAGGAATGAATGAATTGATGATTTTTTCATTTCAATCTACGTTCACAAACAATGCTTCCTGGGCCTGCTTGCACCTGCAGCACTGTGCAGCTAACTGCAAGGCCTGCTCAGCCTTACTAGATGACGTGCGGCTGGTGCTTCAGAGGCTGCTGGAGAACAAGCTTTTATGCAGGGCAGAGAAATGGGGGTTCTACATCAAACAGGACAGTTTGGGAGAGGGTGGGGTGTTTACTTCCAGACTCAGCCAAGACAGAGTCAGTGATGAACTAGAGGACTCCCACTAACCGCAAGCAGCTGCAGAGTGAGTGAGAGAGAGAGTTATCCTATGGAATCTGTCATCTGTGGTGTTAACTGTTAGCCGTTGGAATCCAGGAACTAACACACAGTCCATTTGGTTGTGTGTTTCTGTCAGCTGTGTTGACGGTACCTTAACTATGGTGTTGACTTTTCGTACCAGGGGTCGGAGAATCTTTGTTAGATGTGTTAAATTGTGTTAATATTGCTATATATATATCACAATGTAAAATAAATCACAACATCAGTTATTTTTTTACAAATCATGCAGCCCTAGCGCCCATTCTTTCAAATGTATGTGTGGCACATTAACTCTAAGATTTAAAAAAGCAAACACGTTTGCTTTTTTAAATCTGCTGATCTGCTTTGGTTGTTTTCCAGGCTAACTGTTGACCTAATGTGACTCTTAGGAATTGCACCAATGATATCTTATCTAACAGATTACCATTCATCCTCAAGAGTTCCGACCAGTAATTAGACCTTCCGGAGAAATCTGAAAGCATTGATTAGATATATTGCATTCATACAACATCATTAATCTTTACACAATGGACATAAATGTGTTCAAGGTCACTTGTGCGTGTGTGTGTGATTGGTTCATGCATTCTTCTGAGCACCAATTCCGGGAAAAACACCTTGTGAGAACATATGGCTTTGTTAGGCCTGAGGCCTAGTTTGCCTCAAAAGCCGTTTTAAGCCTGAAATGGAGGTCAAAGGCTTTGAAATGATTCGAACAGGGTTTCACTTTGGTTCAGAGTCATGGTTCAGGTTATCCATGTGTTTTGGATGTTTAGATTTAGGGGGAGAGGCTGGGGAAAGGGTGATAGCCATGAGAGGTCCCACAAAAATTGCGAGAGAAACTAAAATATGCCAATTAAATGTGAGTGAGCAGGATCGAGAGGGTGAGGGAACACGTTCACGGTAGCGACTGGAGCAGCACGCTGTATGTCGATGTTCACAACAATATTCAACCTTTCAATATCTCCAACTACAGAGAGGAAAAACAAGACATCTGTCTGCTCTGCATCGGGGAGTCCGAGGTGAAGAATGTGGACAGTTTTAAATACCTCAGCGTGACCTTGTCACAGGACCTCTCATGGACACACCACATCAACCAAACTGTACAGAAGGCCAGACAGCATGTTTATCATCAGACGCCTTCTGAACTTTAGGCACCCTATCAAGGTGCAACCTTGAATCAAGGTCAACCACAGAAAGTATCTTGACTGGGAGCTTAACCATCTGGATGTGCAGGTGCACCAAACAGGACTTCTCTGCCCTCAAGAGAGTAGTCTGCTAAGCCACGAGGACTATTAAAACAACTCTTTCTGACCTGCAGGAAATTTACACCAAATGATGCAGGTCAAGATCCCAGAAACTCCTCAGCCAGGCCTTCCACCCCGGACAATCTCTCATCCCATTGTTGCCATGAGGCCGCCAGTTCCTTCACCTGAGAATCAACACTGAGAGGACGGGAAGAAGCTTCTTCCCTCAGGCCATCTGCATTCTAAATGAGGAGCACTGACCGTACACTCTGTCTCTGTAACAGACTCCTTTCTTTCAAACTTGAATGCTCACTTGCACACTGATATTTTGCTTTGTACACTTACCTTTTTACTTTGTGTCTAAGATCTTCATTGTTAGTACTTAGTACTATTTTGTTTTATTTTGTGTAAAGCTGCACTGTATATTTAAAAACTTTTTGGTTGGAGCAGGGACACAAAGAATTTCACATTGCACTGTACAGTGTATTGTGTATTGTGCGTGTGACAAATAAACATCTTGAATCTTGAAACGTGTTTCTTTCTCACTGCAGTGTAGCAATGGGCAACATAGACAAAAACATATATCATGATAAATTTTTGTCATTTCTTCAATAATGATAATTATCATTATTTTTATGATTATTGATTATATATTATCCAATGGCTATCAATCTCCCATTCTCGGACTAGAAAGAAAAAATAAATAAATAAATAAATTTCAACATGCCACAATACAAACAGACATAGCTGTTGAAGAATTACACATTAGATCAGAAATAGGCAGCATCTTATAAATCAATTATCTGTTGGCAGTAACCTCCCTAGCCTTTAAAGGGTGTGCAGAGGTCAGGATTACACACAAAAAACATCAAACCTAATAGATCTGAAGTGCCCCAACGACCAGCACACCTTAGCCATCATAAGCCTGACGAAGAAACACACCATGAAGGAACAAGGTCTTCAAATTCAAGCAAGCCATATTTGACTCTTAACCAAGTACAGCAGGCTCTGGTTCTATTGCCCCACCAAGAATTCTGGTTCATAAAAATCATTGATTTCTGCCATCCCAAGAAAAGGACCAGGGGCCTCATGGTAAAGAGTTGAATATTTTATGTATTTCATGCTGAAATATAGTGTAGGCTCAAATGAAGTAACCAGTCTAAACACAAATACATTTTGATGCACAAATCTGTGTGCACACATGGATCCACGCACATTTCCTCCTTATATCTCAATCAACGTGGAACTGAATCACACCACATCAGTCTTCTGTGTTTGTGTTTGCCTCTGACTGGTAGCAACTTCAACATAAATGCTTGAAGACAATATTTGTAAAATATAGGCAACTAGACTTTTTTCTCTCAACTCTTTTACCTTGCAAACAAAGAAAAGTGATCAAAAAAGTGAACGATCCAACCAAGACACGGTGCCGAATGGTCGAAAAAATATATGGTTTATTTAACAACAGACCTTCCACTGAGTTTTAAAGGGTTCTTTTATAAATAAAATTTAATCTTTTAGCTCATTCTGCCATGTCACTGGCTACTTCAGTATTGTCATAGCCCGTATTGTATATGACATTAACTCGTCATACAAACATTTTAGTTTTTTTCTCCCAGGATATTTGCCTTGATTGGTTTCCCTGTTGGTCAAAAGTGACTCTGATGAATGGCACCTCTGATACCTTATCTATCCGATTACCTTTCACCCAACTCCTCATATTAGACCTTTCTTGGTAATCTGAATGCACTGATTATGACCATACTGCATTCATACAACATGATTTGTTGACGTGCAATGACCATAAATGTGTTCCAGGTCACGAACAGTCCTATTGTGTATGTGTGTGCATGTGTGCTTGTTCTTGTACTTCTATCTTTGTGAGAACCTGTATGATTTTCTCATCAACAAAGTGAGAACATTTTTGCATAGTGAGGGCATTTTGGTCGGTTCCCACTTTGTCAAGCCTCACTTTGAGGTTTAAAACTACAAAATAATTAGGTTATTATGATTGCATTTTAGTTTGGTTCAGAGTAAAGGTTAAGTTTCGCCATTAGTTTTAGATTGTTAGGTTTATGGGGAAAGCATTATGCCAATGACGGTGATTTGTCCATTTGCATGATGGTCTGAAATGGTACCGACAAGTCTTGCAATTTATTCAATTTGTACATGCAACGTTGGTTACTCTTAGGTCATTTTATGTTGAAAAGGCAAAGTCAGAAATTGAGGTGTGCTGTACTCGAAAGGTGCTCCATCACTGCCATAGTGGTCAATATATTGGATCCCACTTCTTTGTTTTATTCATGGTTCTCAAAATGATTCCACAAAATGCCATTCATTACAATGTATCTGCAATATTGACGATTCAGTAGATAGTCTATGGAGTTGAGGAGTGGCGAAATACCTACCAAAACATGACACCACTGCTTCTGCTACAGAGGAAGACTATTACAGGGCTCATACCAATGTACTGTTTGCCAAAACGTACTAAATTAGAGTACTGAAGTCACCTGAGATAGAAGAGACACAAACACTGCTGGTCATGTTTTAAGTCAGAAATGGACTGCAACTGGGTCATCTACAGAGACTGTTGTAACTAACTCCTGATGAGGAGGAGCAGAGAAGAAGAGGGAACTTCTACCAGCCTCATGCTGGAACCACACTGAGACACATGGACACTGCAGTAGTGGGAGGGAAAATTTGGAAAATGAAAAACCTGGAACTGCTAGATTCCTCTGCAGAAGAGACTATAAAGATGAAAAGTATCTGAAGGTTAGCAACACACAAGAATTAAACACACACTCACAAAAACACACAGTTCACACAGTTACACAGAGCCACTGATCCAAATTAGAGAAAGAGCGCATAAGGGGCAAACATGCAAACATCACAAGAACTGTTCTTCACTCTGCTCCATTTCAATGTCTGTATCATATCAAATAATCTTCACCGAGTTGTACGCAGCGCATCAATTAAGAAGCGAAGTGAACACATAGAACATCCACCTTCCTCCTCTGCATCATGTCAGCCAACGCTCTAGCTTTCACTGTCATAGTCCCTACACTCAAACCTATTCTCTTGTCTTTCCTCTTCTCCCTCTGTCTGTTGGCACGCCTCCCCCCTCTTCTCCTCTGTCTTCGACCTACAGTAGTCCCATTTCCATCAGCACCCTGCTGGTTAACAGCACTGATGGCGGTCGTTGTTAACTCGGGCCTTGACCGATCTGATATGAGATTTATTTGTCTGATCTGCATCTTTATGGCGGCATCTGTTTGTTTCAAGATGGTGCCGATGAAGGCTGGCCTGGAAATACCGTGTGTGTTATTTTGTTTATTTTTGTGTTTTGATGGAGCATCTGCTTGTTCTTACACACAAGATCAGTTGAGATCAGGGCTATGACTCCATATGTGTCAGTTTCTGAGTTAGTTCATCTTTTGGTTGGGCGGAAGAGACTGAGGCTCGTTCGCCTTCAACAAAAGGGATCGCGCTGGACTCATTGCAGTTTGCCTACAGAGCCAACAGATCTGTGGACAATGCAGTGAACCAGGCCCATTTCCTTCTGCAGCATCTGGACTGCCCAGGAACCTATGCCAGGATCCCGTTTGTAGACTTCAGCTCTGCCTTTAACATAATTCTTCCAGCTCTGCTTGAAGACAAGCTTCACCAGCTCAACGTGCCTGACTCCCTCTGCAGATGGATGACAGACTTCCTGACCAGCCGGAGTCATCTTGTGCGGCTGTCTCCGACACTCTGACCCTCAACATCAGGTCTCCTCAGGGCTGTGTTCTCTCTCCATGGCTCTTCTCTCCTTACACTAACTGCTGCACCTCCAGCCACCAGTCCGTGAAGCTGACCAAGTTTGCGGATGACACCACCATCATCGGGCTCATCTCAGATGGAGATGAGTCGGCTTACAGGAGGGAGGTGGAGCGGCTGTTGTCCTGGTGCAGCCACAACAACCTGGAGCTCAACGCCCAGAAGACAGTGGAGATGGTCATGGACTTCAGGAGAGTCACAGCTCCTCCATCCCCTCTCATGTTGGCTGGTTCACCCATTCCTAATGTGGACTCCTTCTGCTTCCTGGGAACCACCATCACTGAGGACCTCAAATGGGAGCCAACCATCAGGTCCCTCATCAGGAAGGCCCAGCAGAGAACGTTCTTCCCGAGGCAGCTACGAAAACTATGACTGCCAACGAAGTAGCTGGTGGAGTTCTACACAGCCATCATCCAGTCCATCCTCACCTCCTCCATCACCGTCTGGTACAACAGCGCCACCTCCAGGGACAAGAGCAGACTGCAGCGCATCGTAGGTTCTGCTGAGAAGGTGATGGTTGCAGCCTGCCACCTCTTCAGGACCTGTATGTCTCCAGGACCCAGAGACGTGCAGGTGGGATCAGAGCCTTCGACCCTTCTCACCCTGGTCATGGACTGTTTGTTCCTCTTCCCTCTGGCAGGAGGCTACGGTCCATCCAGACCAGAACCTCCCGTCACAGCAACAGCTGCTTCCCCTCAGCCATCAGACTGTTCAATTTGTGATCAGCCTTTGTTGTTTGTGGGTTATTTTTTTTAGTTTAAGGTAGTTTAGTTTAGTTTAGTTTAATTCATTTATTAACAGCACTTTATTTTGAAGCACTTTCCTAGTTGGGGCCCCCACTGACCATAGCAATAAATTGTATTCTGATTCTGATCTTTTGTTTTGGCAAGTTTTTATGTTGGACACCCTTTCTGACACAACCCTCTGCATTTATCCGGGCTTGGGACCAGCGTAAGAAGAAACTGGCTTGCCCCCCCCCACGACTGTAATAAAGTGAGCATAGATCTCTAACTAGGCTAAATTCTGGTGAACTAAGAACATGTTTGGAGGATATACATTAATCCAAGCCAATAAAACTGAGTTTTATGGTGTTTGGGTCTCCTCTGAGTCCTGACAGAAAAGGCTGTGCCACCTATTGATTTGAATCTCGACTATGGGACAACTAGCAGAGACTCACATTTTGCCATGGAGTGCAGTACAATTGTCACATGTAGACATTTGGCTGCAAATACATGATTTTGTACACTTGGCTTGTCCTGCCATGATGTGACAGCATCTGAGAGCACATGCACTAACATGTGTGCTGCCTGTTATGCACGCTCCTGCTCCTTTCTCTTTGTTTTCTTATTTTTCTGTTGTTACTAAGTACTTTTTGCATTATTACATTATTCATGCAATATTCACAACTAGTCCGTGAAGTTGTGCCCGCTCCCAACGTGCTGTTGGAGAGAGTTTTTCTGTTCGTACGGCACTCTTTTACTGTGTTGGGCACAGCGGAGCCATGGCTGTATTGTTTACACCCGGGCTTAGCTGACTGAACAGTGGTTGAACACAACTATTGTGACCAGACATCCTGATATTCTGGAGGAGGAGGACATAGCAAGGCTGGAGAGGAAAACATGAACCAGCAGAGAAGAATGAGGATGAAAAAACAGAGGCTTACGGAGAAGAAGAGATTCAAGCCGTGTCTCCCCTCCGTTACCAGGGGCAACGTGAGGTTGCTTGCTGGCGAAATGGAGGAGCTAACAGCATTAGACAGGAGTCAGACTGAGTACCAGGAGTGTAGTTTAATGTGTGTTACAAAAACACGACTGCACCAGGATATTCCCGATGACAACGTCTCCATCGATGGCTTCATGAGTGTCCAGGCTGACAGGAACAGCACCGAGAGTGGTAAGCGGAAAGGATGGGGGCTTGCCGTTCTCGTCAACAACCGGTGGTGTAACACTACGCACATCATCATTAAGGAGCAGATATACAGCCGATACATTGAACTATGTGGTGTTAGTCTGCACTCATATTGTCTGCCACGCGAGTTTTCCCATGTGGTCATCGTCACTGTTTATATTCCTCCCTCCGCCAGCCCGAAATCAGCGAGTGACGTCCTTCTCACCGTGATAGCCCGGCTGCAGACTAAACACCCAAGTGCATTTATTGCCATCTCGGGTGACTTTAATCACGTCACTATGGACAAGATTTTCTCAAACTTTTTGCAATATGTCACCTGTCAGACCAGAGCGGGCATTAGTGGAGGTCAAGTGTAGAATTAGAGGCTACCCAAGAGGGGGCCCAATGCTATTCCAACCCAATCCTGAGAGTGTCAATCCTGATGGTCGAGAGCCACTCCCGACTCTTGGTGGGTCAAGATCCCTGTCCAGAATGTGGGCAGACGTGACATTTACTTCCCAAAGAGATCAGTGCTGGGCATATTGGAGGACGGTGAGGAACTTTTACCAATCTGTGGCAACGCAGAAAAAGATTAGTCTGTAAACACATCTGCTGCCACATGTGCGGTCATGTCCAATGTTGACAGTGACACACCGAAATGACTTGCCCCTGTTGATGAGTCACATCTAGAAGAGGAGCAACAGAAGCTGGCGTGAGACATGTTGTATGAAGAGTCTGATGTATTTGCGAGAGATGACACAGATATTGGTTGTATCCCCAGTTTACAGCTCCATATCCATGTACGGCATGAAACCCCCTTTCAGGCATCTTACCACACAGTTCCAAAACCGTTGGACCAGGAGGTTTAGGATTACATCCAAAACACCTGCTCACTGGAAAGAAGAACACAGGGCTGTCGTGTCTCGTCTGGTTGACATGTAAATAAGTCCCCCAATTCTGGCTTATTCCGATTTTGAATTGCTGTCCACACTGACTCATCTAACAAAGGTTTGGGTGCTGTCCTGTACCAACAGCAAGGGAACCAACTCTGTGTTATTGCTAATGGGTCCAGGACACTCACTCCTGCCGAGAAAAAATATCACCTTCACTCTGGCAAACTGGAGTTCCTCGCTGTGAAGTGATGTGAAACCTTTTACTGCTTGTGAATGACTTGCCAGTGGAACCACCAAGGTGTCAGGATCTTATCATGAGAAGACACCACCGGAGAGGAAAAGTCTCTATCAGGAGGACGTAGATCGGGAGGATGAGGAACCGGACAGCTACCGTTTCTGGCGCATACCGTTGGGTATTTGGAAAAATGTTTCCGATCGGAGCAGCAGAATGCCCTTCATATTGAAGCTTCGAAATTTCAGCCAGGACAGGAGGCAACAAGACACATGAACTGAAAGCATACCAAGTACAGACACCTCACACACAAGTTGATGCAAGTGAAATGAGCAGTATTTGTTCACATGAATGTTGAAACAACATCAAAGAAGTCTAGAGAGGGCTGAAGACCATCACTGGTCTTGGGCCTTCCGACAACAGGAGAGCAGAGGGCAGTGTGAAGCAGACAAACAAACAAAATCGGTTCTTTATCAGATTTGATATTTCGCCACTGCTTGCTAACATCTCCAACAACACCTCTGCCTCCTGTCCTCTATCACCACCTCGTCCACTCACGCCCCCACCCCACAGCCTTTCATGTCCTCACACCGCCTCCCCATGGCCTTGTCTTCTGTCATTCAGTAAACACCAACCCTGCAACTCTACCCCTGCCCCTCTTGTGACCTCCATCCTTGAGAGAATGTTTCACAAAGTGAAGGACATCCTGGACTGTGTGTCCAACCCACTCCATAATGTCATGATTAAGCAACGGAGTTCATTCAGCACCAGGCTGATTACACCATGATACACCACAGAGCACCATAGGAAATCTGTCCCACCTGTCGCCATCATACTGTAAAATTCCTCCCTCTGAGTGTCAGCTAGTGTCCCTGGACTTATGTGCAATCACTCTGTCACAGGCTTTTCACACTATGGATTCTGTCTCGGGTGGCCTGAGTCCAATTTACCCCCTGCTGTGCAGCACTGCATCTCTGCGCCTCAGCTGACGGCACACTGCTCAAAATAGCTGGTTCATGACCCATGATGAAGCACGTCTAAGGGAAGTCTTCATGAGCCGCGCGGCAACCTATTTACTACCATTGACCACCTTATTTCTGTCAATTCTTAGTAATACGAATTGTCCTCACCTCAGATATGAAGTGGTGACGTAGTTCCGCCATGGCTGTAACAGAATGTGGTGTTTCACAGCCAAAACTAAACATGAAAGAGTCTTGCCATGTTTATTTTACAAGGAAATAGCAGAGACAAGCTGCGTAATACGGAGCGTCTTGACTGATCCACCCTGCTCTCACAACACCTTGAACACACTGAGAGAGATGAAGGTTTTCATCATTGAAGTACAGATCCAGACATCAGAAATGACCAATGAATAGTCTGGTGATCATCAGGAACTTGGGAAAAATCATCGCTCTCCTCATGCAGAAAGCTGTGCTGCAGCCCCATCACAGCAGTGAAAACAGATAATGCAAAGTGCAGTGTTATTCATTTAAGCAAATCTGTCTGTCAGTTGTTATCAAACATTCACACACATCACAAGTACCGGACCGCTGCGCTGCACTGCCCTCCCGTTCCTGAGCACAATTTTCCTGCGGCACACCTCAGTGTTCTGGGAGACACACATGCCGGACCTGCACAATTGAACAGATATAGCATTGGGCTTAGCTGCCTCAAATCATGAACCTACTTTATGGACTGGTCTTTATTTTGGATTCAGAGAAAAGTGAATCACTTATTCCATAATCTATTCACAGGATTCCACAGAATGGCATAGGGAGATATTTCGGAGGCATTTATTTTCATCTTAAATTTTGACCTTTGCGAACAATCTAGACATCCACATAGACAAGTAACTCGTAATTAATCTAAACAGGTCTTAAACAAGCAGGTTTTTGTACTTGTAAATAAAATTAATGAAAATGGATGAAATTCTATCACAGGCACTGTCTGACAGCAGCAGATCCACATGTGTGAATTGGACTTGACTCCCATTCGGTTGACATACAAAGACAGGGGGGGCCAGGAGTAGCAATTACAGATGAGAAATGGAGAACAGGAGGAAGCAGGAGGAAGAAAAATGCAAATCCCAAACTAGGCAGCTGTGAAGAGGGGGCCACAGTGTAGGTGTTTAAAAAAAAAACATCTCTAAACATGAGCAAAGTCGAAGACACAACTACAGAACTCAAGAACTGCACATTGGGAAGGGGAAGGCTGCTGGGGGAGACCCACTATATATTTATGAAGACATTGGTAAGAACCACTACATTCTTTACCCATTACAGGAGGGTTCCAAGACACTGAAGTCAATGTTCACTTCTCTGTCTCATTCGGCCTGCATTGTCATTGGCCACATGGCTATGTTCACATTTTCGAACTCAACATCTCAAATCTGCTGTCATTCCTGGTCAGTAATAGCACTCCTGCACAAGCTCAGTTGTGCGCTTAATGCATTGGTGGCCATGCTTCTGGTGGACCTCAGGGTTTCATCCCTGAGAATACTTGGAGGAACCCTAGCCATGCTAAATGCTCACCAAATAATGCTGCAACTGCGAAATTGGGTTCATGCACAAAGACGAGAGGGGGATGAAATCAACTTGCCAAAGATCAGGGATGAACACATTTCATAATAGAATAGAAAAGGCATTTGACACATGTAAAATGATGACTCAAACATTGTTCAATGCCCCCATCACCAGGACAGAATGTAAACTGCATTATTCCGAAATGGAGGTGAAATGAAATAACTCCCTTCTGTAAATTCGGGTAAATGATTCCAAGAAACAAATCAGGAACTGCATTCTGGTCCTAAAGTTACCTGACTGGGTGTTCACTGTTGACATGTCTGAACAAAGGTGAGAGTTCTAATCAATAATGATAAATATGAACCTTTGTTGTTGTGAATATGATGAATAAAGATTGCTACCAACATCAATAATTAACATGATTCATACCTATGAGAATGATAACAACTAACAGGTCTTGAAAGACCTTTAAAGAGGCAGGTCAGTGGAAGGGAAGTCTCACCACTCTCTCATTTTGATTAAGCAGAAGTTGTCTCCTCATCCTTTACCCATGGTAAGATTAGTTACTTGCTGTAAATATCGTGTTTAAATTTTGTTTGATGCGCAATGTATAATGATAATTTGTTTAATCCATGTTTGGAATAGAACACATTCATGTATATATATATACATATACATGAATGTGTTCTATTCCAATATATATATATATATATATATATATATATATATATATATATATATATATATATATATATATATATATATATATATATATATATATATACAGTACTTTCCTTGGTGGGCTGCATGGTATTTGTCCGAACCCTCAATGACTGATTCGTTTTTCGGTGACAGTTCAATGTTCTGTCGAGCAGCAACATTCTTAAATGTTTGTGAGAGAGCTTAGATATCCAGGTCATCACACAACAAAAGGTTTGAATATTACCCACTGCACTGCATGGATAATACCGTATATATTTGTAGAACTAGACGAAGTAGAATATTAGAATATTTCTGTGACAATGACAGTAATAATATGTTTTCAATGTAGCCTTTTTCTGGCTTGAGCACCAACCCCCAAAATGTCTGTTGTGCCTGTGCAAGGGGAAAGCTGTACAGAGTAACTTTGTTTTTTGGGGTTCTATTGTTTTGAGAAAATGTGCACAGTACACCAAAATTTGTGTAGCTGTTGTAGAAACAGATTGCATTAGTAAAATGCAAGTTTTTTACTTATTGTTAAAATTGAAAATGTTAAGTCGTGTGAACTTAAAATTTTAATAGGATTTGACTGAGACCAAAGTAATTAAAAAAATGAATGGCGTTATTTATACACTGTTGAAAATAATTTGCTAATTGGAATAATAGTTACATTTCACAATATATTTTATTTGGAAATGAATCTAACCATGCCTCTGTAAGTATAAAACGTTGTACCTGTTGTAAAATTGCAACCTTTGACGAAAAAAGTTCACATGTATATAAGACTGATAAGATCATAGTCTGGATCAAACTAGAATGATTTCAAGTTTGCCACATATTACACAGTAAAATGTGTCCTGCTCTGCTCCTGTTTCAATATATTTGAAGTAAATTCTTGAATAAGGATAATTTAAAAAAAAAAAAAAAAAAAAAAAAAAAAAAACTTTTTTTTTTTTTTAACTCACCAGCTGAACAGGATAAAAGAATAAGGCAGTCACAGCATATATGATATATTCTTAAAGTTATTAAAACAATGAAACACAGACATCAAGGAAACCAGATAAAGTTAGTTATTTGGTGTTAAGGACAAAAGCTGTTTTTTCATTGACGACAATCTTGGTTTGAGTTCCTTGTTGCCTAACCCCAAAAATACTTGCTGAATAAAATGAGAGGTGAGCTAGCACAAGAGAGCGCACAGGAATTAGACATATGACATAAGATGTCAAATACGTACAGATGCAGAATACATACAGCTGGATTAAAACAAACAAATGGAATTACCTCCAATTCCAAATCTGATGCAGAGGCTACTCTTACCTCAGAGGAGTGCACTTTATTCCAAAGCACTTTCCTAGTTGGTGGGCTCCCCACTGACCATGGCAATAAATTAAATTCTGATTCTGATTCTGATTCGAACAGGTGTTGCCTCCAAAGCCAAGAACAGAAAATAAAAATGATGAATTAAATGCTTACATTATGTCCCCTTCAAACAGGCCAATGAATTTGGCCAATTAAAGTTAAAGCAGGCCAATAATTTATTCTGAGAACAAATATCTAATTTGAACAAAGTAATTCCAATTTAAAAGACAAAATTGGCTAATGTATTTTTTTCTCTCCTATTCGACATTGTAACATATGAAAAACTCATTCATTGTCAAGACTCACTGAACAAACCTTGGTCTGTGTAGAAATGTCTGACAACGGCTGCCCAACCTTCCCTGTTTTGGACTGGAAGAGCTCAAATAGGCAAAAACTGTGCCGATCATTTGTTTCGAAAACGCCTTTTTTTGAGATTATTTCCAACAATTTGGTTAAACTCACAGCAAACGATGTAAATTACAAATAATGGACACAGCTATGAACACAACTAGGCATTGATTCTATTAGCCATGAATTTACCTGATCTTCTGTTAAAAAAAAAAAAAAAAAATTCTGGCACTGTTCCATCATCTTGCTGTGAGCGGGTTCAGACTCCAGTATCTCCTTAGATAGGCAACATTAAATGAAAATAGTGGGTTGTCAAGACATTCTGGCCATTGTTCGAATCACTCTTGGGAGGAAAAGGAGAGAATCTCGGTGTCTGCAACACTGTCTTTCAAAACGCTGTCAGACGCTGTCACAGACTCATGCTCAAGAACAGAGATGACTTTCAGAGTTGATTTCTCAGGAAGGCCATTGGTATAACTTTGTCCATTTCAATCGTGGGCGTCAAAAAACTAACTGATCTTCATTGTTGATTTCAGGTCCT
Source organism: Synchiropus splendidus (assembly GCF_027744825.2). Classification (NCBI taxonomy): domain Eukaryota; kingdom Metazoa; phylum Chordata; class Actinopteri; order Syngnathiformes; family Callionymidae; genus Synchiropus; species Synchiropus splendidus. The sequence goes on along the minus strand of NC_071334.1, from coordinate 2,738,829 downwards.
AATGGTTTGAACAACGCAGAGGAAGGGGACATGGCATCGAAAACTAAAGATGATGGTACACTTCTTCAATATCATCCGATCATACTAAAAAAAAAATTATGCAATGTGATGTTTCAGTGTATTTCTTTTTGTAATGGTGGTGAAAAAAAATTAGAGATTGCACAGTTACACATGTTACACCAAAAATGGTCAGCCAATCTATACCATCATACAGCAACAACAATACCAGCTATTTTAACCACCGTCAATACCAAATATACACAAATATACAATAATTCATACTCTTGTCAAAAACAAAGGATCCCTTTTTCAGTTGCACCTCAGTATATCACTTCAGATTTTACATAAATAGGACTCACAAGAAAGACTGAAGCCATAACCAATTTATTTAAGGTAGAAAGTGTAAATTAACATCTTCAAGAAGATTCAAGAAAAAAATCACACTGTCCAAAATTACTCATAACCAGTCTCATTGCTCAGTGGCAAACTATATATATATATATATATATATATATATATATATATATATATATATATATATATATATATATATATATAATCAGAGCCCTCCAAACGTTGTTTAGAATATTGCTCCCAAGCTTTTTGCAAGTATCAGCAGGAATTTTGGAGCATTCCCTCTTTGCAAATGTTTTCATATCTTTGAGGTTGGAAGGTTTCCATGCGGTCACCCCTGTCACTTCACAACATTAACATCATTGTCCTGGAACCATTTCCACCTTTGGCACACATCTATGTGGCACATGTCTATATCCAAAAAGCTCCATTTTTGTTTCATCTGACCACAAAAAGAAGCGTATCTTTGCAAAGGTCAGACGGCGCTTTTACATGCTTTAGTTGAAGCAGGGGGGTCTTTCTTGGTTAATGTCCATAGAGTCCATTTTGGTGCAGTGTCCACTGGAGTGCCTTGATAGAGTCACACCACTCGAACTCAGTTCCTTCAGAACAGCCTTAGTAGTCCTTGGATTGTTTTCAACACGCTTGATCTTTATGGCAAGCTGAGGTGACACTATTGACACTAAATCTTTGATGGTGTGAAATTTTTGGTCCTTTCAGATGATGCTTTGTACCGTTGCTACTTGCACCTAAAATTGTTTGGCAGTTTATTGTGCCCTTTTCTTCCTTTTTAACTTTTACAATACATGTTCTCATCTCCTCACTAAGCTCTTTGGTCTTTGACAAGGCAAGTCTTGTGTTGACTTGAAAATGACTGAAATGTGAGAAGCAAGTCAACTTTTATAGTCCGTAAACTGGTTAAAGAACAAAATGCAAACTCAGAGACGACGGTTTGTTTGAATATCCTGTGGCTATCGGTCTTAGTGTCACTGGGGTATTAATAATTTTGGACATTGTGGCTTTGTTGTTGAAGTTTAATTTAACTCTTTGTATAGTGTTACCTCACATAACATGACTGTTCCATACCTGCCCACATATATTATGTCAAATCAAAGGTGAACAGGGATATGAATAATTCTGGGGTTAAGTGTTGATTGTTTACATGTTAATTCTACGACGCTCAGATGGAGGTAGTTTCCACATATGTGGATTGAACTGAAAATAATTCCGGTTGTCTATAAAAAAAAAAAAAGTGCAGTCAATATGCAACTCTTCAGCTTATCAATGAATCAGGTAGTTGGATTTGTATGTTGACATACTTTGCATTCAAGGTGGATGGATACAAAGCCACTTTACAACCACTCAAAGTAAAAGTAATCAAGTGATTTGAGTGTCTTTTAAAATGATATTTGACCATATATTTGACCTATTTGAATGTGGGTTGATCATGCGCACACACAAAACATGTTAATTGAGATCAATAATAAAGCATAATTTATATAGCATTTTTTCAACAATGTTCACATATTGTTGATTAAAAGAACAGTGAAGAATGTTTGTACTTGCTTGGACACTGTCTACGCGGACAGGAAGCCAGTGGAGGGAAGCCGTTATAAAGGTTGAACTAACTTGAATCAAGCATCACATATCTGATCTAAGCAGATAGACACAGCTTTGTCTCGATCTAATAAGGAAGTGGGTGGTTCAGAGCTGTGCTGGAGGCAGAATGAAGCCCACTGTGATAGCTCTCTAAACTTCCTCTGTAAACCACAAACTTCACAACAAAGCAACATCATGATGAAGGACATGTCATGGATGCTTGAAGTTGGACCCAGGTGCAATGAGTACTGGTCGACAGAAGACTCGGAGACAAGCGTAAATTGAAGAGTTTTTGCACACATGACAGGACAGACCATCATGAAGAGGAGCTGGACCTGAAGACGAAAATAAAAAACAAAGTCGAGATTGGGAATTTTTTCACCATGTCAATACTCCACACAAGACTTGACACACTCCACTGGTTCTTGAGTTCACATTAATTGCAAAGACATTTAGCCTTGCCAAAAGAACATTAATACCACCAACCTCAATTCCTAGAATTTGGATTTTCAACAACCCAAGACCATCGACTCATGAAGCATCTGCACAAAAAATAACTAGTAATTTGCTAGACACATAACCTGGCTCACTTTCTTCTCATCATTATATTAGCTCAATCGATATTTACCTTACCAATGTAAAAAAATAAAATAAAAAGATATCCATGGCTTTGACTCATCTGTTCAGTCTCCTGATTCCACTTGTTCATCATAGTAATTTAGTGAGTAAGAAGCAGCAAATCATTCAGGTGATTGTATGTAGTCCAGTGGCCCATGTTTCTGCAAAAAAAACAAATTCAGACAAATGAACGAATGGACGATTGTGTGGTCACTGATGTTAGAATGTGTTCTCCTTTGACATATGAGAATCTACCATTTGTTTGACTTAATATCTAACAGATTTTTTTTTTACAGTTCTGCTGAACGTCATTTCCAAACTTGCACTGGATCAATACTATCCCAACAAGCTTAGACTCCAGTCTCTCCTGGAAATCAAGAAGACCAGCAGTCATGACAATGAAGCTTTGGCTCTGAACCAAATTCCATTCCACTTTCTCACAAAGCTATTCAAACTCAATGTTGAGTGCAGAAGCTTTATGACATTGATGAACAACGCAGAGGAAGATATATACAATGATGTAGATGAAGATGATGAAGATGAGGTCACTGCTGATGATGGTGTTCATCCTCTGGACCTCATAGTTGCTCTGTTCCTCTGTGCTGACAGCTGTTTGCAGCAGGAAATGGCCCTCAAAATGTCAATGTGTCAGTTTCCTCTTCCTCTCTTGTTACCACCCACTGAGAACAGCCAGTGCACACTCATGCTTTGGGCTCTGAGAGGAATCATAAAAGAGTGGCAGCCACATGGTTTGTCAGAGTCGAGAGGGTTCAAGGAGAACTACATCGTCCAGGAAGGAATTCCTCTCATTTCCTTTGTGAGGCTGAAAAACTGCTCCTTATCCAAATCTCAGATTTTAAATCAAGTCCTGAGTCGTGGCCAGCAGAGTCACAACATGTTCATCCACAGAGAGATGGAGGGAGGAGAAGTGGAGAGGAAAATATCTGCTGGTCTGGTTGAGGTTGGTTGGTTTCTCCCCAGTGGAAGAGAAAATCTTGATGTTTTCTCCAATCCAGTTGCATTTGCAAACCTGCGAGGAGACATCTCAGAGTCCCAAACACAATTCACTTTCCTCATGGAGGTGTCCACTGCTGTGTTTGTTTTCCTGGACAGAGTGGAAGAGGCTGAAAACCTAACTCTCAGATCAGTGGAATATCTAAAATCTAAAATATTCCTTGTCGTGAACAGTCGTGAAAACAAAAAATCAATCAATAAAATACTTGAAGAACTGAAGCTGCCAAAAAACAAAGTCATCATGAAAGATTCAAATGTATCTAGGATTTCAAAGAAACTCTGTGAAACCATCAAGACTTTGGTAACTGATTTAAACCACATCAGTGTTGAGAACATGTGTGACACTGCTGTTAACTTGGGTCTGTGTGTGGATGAAAAACAAACTATTGACCAAAAAGAGACAGCAAAGAAGATCTTTGGTGATGCTAGAAGTATTCCAGAGTTCAAGAACCAACAACTTCCTCTGCAAGGAAAAGAGTGGAAATCACTCGCTCGATTAGAAAGAGAGGAATGTCGCATCAAAGTTACAGCTGATGTTGGAATTGAACATCGTAAATGTGAGATCAGAGCAGAAAAACAGAAGCTTCAGGAAGCACAAGCAAGAAAAAAGCTCTCCAGAGGAGTCACCATGTTCATTGAAACATTATTATCCAGTGATAAAGAACAAAGAGACTGTTTTCTGAGATGGATGCAGTTCTTGTTCAACACTCATTCACAACACGTGTTAACTGAGCTACGGAAACAGTTCAAAGAGCAACGCAAAAGAAAAGATGCAGCAGTTGTTGCAGAGTTGGATCAGAAGTTAGTTGACAGTTCATTGGGACTGGAGCATTACATGAGAGAAATGGGGCTGATTTTTGAGTTTTCCTCGCCTCTCCAAAACCTTGAGAAGCTTCCAGGTCTGGCTGCAGACCTGCTGCTGGATGGTTATCCATTAGAGCTCCTGGATGGAGAAGCCTCCAACATCCCTCAGAGATGGATCTCACATGTGCTGATGGAGCTGCACCAGAAGGTTGGAGGGAGAAGCCGACTGTTGGTGCTGACTGTGTTGGGAGTTCAAAGCAGCGGAAAGTCCACACTTCTGAACACCATGTTTGGAGTTAGATTTCCTGTCAGCAGTGGGCGCTGCACAAGAGGAGCCTACATGCTCTTTCTGAAGGTTGGAGAGGACATGCAATGTGGCTTTGACTTCATCCTTCTTATCGACACAGAGGGTCTGAAATCTCCTGAGTTAGCTCAGCTTGATGACAGTTATGAGCACGACAACCAACTGGCAACCTTTGTCATCGGCCTGAGTGACATCACCATCATCAACCTTGCCATGGAGAACGCTACTGAGATGAAACTTGTTCTTCAGATTTTCATTCACGCCTCTTTGAGGATGAAAGAAATTCGTAAAAAGCCCATTTGTCATTTTGTGCACCAGAATGTAGCAGGTGTTGCAGCTCATGGAAAGAACACAGCAGGAAGAAACCGTTTGTTGGACCACCTGAATGAAATGACTCAGCTTGCTGCTGAAATGGAGAAGAAGCCTGCTGTTCAGTCCTTCACTGATGTGCTGGATTACAACGTGGACACCAACAACTGGTACATCCCAGGACTCTGGCATGGAACCCCACCAATGGCACCTGTCAACACAGGTTACAGTGAAGCTGTGGCAGATTTCAAGAACAAGCTTCTGGAGAGTGTTAAACACAACCAGGACAGAGAACTCTCAACAATTCCAGAGTTCATTGAATGGATCACAAGTCTGTGGAGAGCAGTGAAATATGAAGACTTCATCTTCAGCTTCAGAAACATCCTGGTGGCTCAGGCCTATGACGACCTGTCTAAAGAGTTCAGCCAGTGGGAATGGGAGTTCAGGAAAGAGATTCTCTCCCAGAGTGGAGAGGCAGAGTTAGAAATCCAAAATGCTGATCATGACTCAGACTTGTCTGCTTTAGTGAGGTCAAAGAAATCAGAGCTCATCGACAGCATTAAATCACAAGAGACCAAGATGAGAGAGAAGCTAAATGGCTACTACAAAAGAAAAGACCGACATGTGAAACTGATTGAAAAATACAAGTCTGACTTCTCAAACAGCATCACAAGTCTTTCAATTGAGATCAAGTCTGAAGTCAACACAAACCTAGACTCTGCACTGGAGCGGAAGAAGGCATCCATAAAAGTTCAAAAAATTGAGGGTGAATCCAGGAAGATGATGGAGCAGGAGGTGATGAAGCTTCTGTCGAACGTTCGAGACCACACGTTGTCTGATGAAGAACTGAGGACTGAGTTTGATAAAATGTGGACTTCAGCCACTGAAAATGTGCCTCAACAGAAGGAAAGAAACATTTGATCTGAATGAAATCTTTGCCGTCAGAATGTGAATGAATTATTCTCTCGCGTTGTAGATCTGAGTCAACATGGTCGAGGCCAGTTCCAGGTCAGAAATGAACACATTGACTCAAACTTCAAGAAAGGTCAACAACCGTGGAGTGATGAGCCCCAGGTGTTTACAAATAAGGTGATTGAGCATTCAGAAAAGTTCATTGCTGATAAATTCCAAACAAATCAGGACTACAGTGATTCATTCATGAGAGAGCTGCTGCAGGAAGTTGATCAATCTCTTGAAGAGAGTTACAATCGTCACAAGACAAACAAACAGTTTGGATTTGAGCTGAAACTTCATATTTGTGGAATCGCTGCGAGGAAGTTCCAACAGATGCACAAGAGATTCTTGTCAGATACTGATCCAAGACTGCAGCTGGAAAAGCAGAAGGAGCAGTGGTTTCAGGACTTCCTGGACTTGTACAGAGAGAGGGACGACTGCCAGCGCAAAGCAGAGTACTTTGTCACCCTTTGTATCAAACCAGCTGTGGAGGATTACATCAACAGGTCACTGGGAATCACCATTGTGGATGAGGTTCTGACGAGTTCACACTCCGCAGTGTTCAGCTCTCGCTCCTTCTTCCAGTACAGCATCCTGAAAGAGTTGCTCCTGCAGGATGACTTCAAGGCTTTGGTCAAGTACTGTGGTGAATATGAAAGGTTTGTCAAGGATTGGATACGTCAGCATGTTTCACAGAAGCTGCAAGAGAATCAGACTCTTCTTAAACTCAGGAGAAACAACCTGAAAGTAATTGTTGAGAAGATCAGAAGAGTGATAGAAGAGGCAGTGAGAAACTCACCAGATGACAATGAAAACATCACAGAGCTTGTTGATGGGATCCGCAGGAGTCTGATCAAAGACGTCTCAATATCTGAGGAGGCTGTCAGACGAAGCTTGTTCCAGATCAAAAGCACAAGTCATCAGTTTGGAAAGATGGTTTTAGAGTCCCTTAGTGAGATGACAGAATCCTTCCACACTGATTTCTTAAAACCTGAGGACGTCACAGAAACTCTGAACCAACTTCCTGTCAAACCAGAAGATGAGCTGTTCAAGAGGGTCTTTGGTTGTGGCCACCAATGTCCGTTTTGTAAAGTTCCCTGTGAGGAAGGAGGTAAAGATCATGAGAAGCACCATGCTTCCATCCATCGACCTCAAGCTTTTGGAAGATACCGTGACAAAGAGAGTCAAATATTAGTGGAAGCCCTCTGCACAGACATGACGACTGACCTTAAATTTAGCGCAGAAGAGACCAAACAAGAGATTGTTCCTTTCACACAATATGCAGAGTATTATCCAGACTGGCACATCCCACCAGATGCCAGCATACAAGCATCTGACTATTGGAAGCATCTTCTTGTCAAATACAACCAACAACTGGCTCAAGAGTTCGACGCCAAACCAGCCAACATTCCAGAACTCTGGAAAGAAATCACAAAGGAAAAAGCTCTGAAGGGCCTGAGAGAGGCCTTCAACATCAGTGAAGAAGACCATTAGTTCCCTGGCAAATCTCTGAACTACTTAGTTCTTATTGTGACAATCTCAGATGAAGTAATTACCTCAGTAAATTACTGAATTGTTTGGGTTTTATTTTTAAAACTCGAAATACCTATGAAATTAATTGGCCTTGTCTTTTTTGTCCTTTCCATCTCTGGAGAGTTCTTTACAAAATAATCAGTTGCTGATAAATTGTGTTCAACACCATGAAGAAAATTGACATGTTTTTTTTCCGCTGTTAACAGCACACAATAAAAAGTCTTGATGTCAATGAGTTTCTTTCTTTGAATACTAAAGTTGTTAGCTATGCAAGTTAGTGGGAAGATGTTAAGACCTAGCCACATCTGGCATGTTTTGGAACCGTATTGATATGCATCCAACCTGTGCTAATTTTGAAAACAGAATTTGATTTAGTTTTTCTTTCAACTTACTTCAACTCAGTTTCGTTATCTGGATTGTTTTTGTCAATGAAATATCATAGGGTTATAGCAGACAACAGTAGATTTAGTGTCAGAGTTCGAGTGGCGTCGGACCCAAATGCCTTCATGAATAAGACAGTGTCATGACTGCTAATCTAAGGTGGACCCAAGAGCAGATGATTCCTAACTCAGGACTCGGACAAGTGATAGTTCTGTTAGCGAATAATTACAATAAACAAGTAAACAGTGAATACACAGACAATGAGGTGAACTGAGGCTCATGGCTCCCCTGCTCCCGCCGCTCAGCTTCTTTTGGAACTCAGCAGAAACAGGCCTGCAGTTCAGCCATTTAGAGGGCTACGCACATATTCATAGAACCTGGGTTACGTGAGTAACCATCATTTCTATTTCATATGTGCTCCGCCCTCTAACGGCCTTCACTGTTGGTTAAAAACCACGGCGAAGGCCGTAGGGATTAGTTCATGCCCAGCATGGCCTAACAGAAGACCAGAGAGGGAAAGAACCAGTTCAACAACCAGAGGGTCCAGCCATGGTCGAAGATCTCTGGACAGACAAAACAGTGTGAGCCACTGAAGTGTCCGTCATGTCTCTCAGATAGTTCTGAGCAAAGGTCGAAGCAGATGACCAAAAAGCAGCTTGACAGATGTCTTCCATGGAAGCATCTACGAAAAGCACAGCAGATGAGGAAATGGCCCTAGTTGAATGAGCCCTGCGGCCCTCTGGGCCCACAGAGCCTTCAGCCTTGTATGCAGCAGAAATGGCCATACAAACCCAGTGGGCAAGACGCTGTGACGTGACAGCTTGGCCTTTCAGGTTCCCTCCATAGCAGACAAGCAGACTATCGGTCAGACGGAAGTCTTTTGTCCTATCCACATAGCAAGCTAGGGCCCGCACCGGGCACAACTGGTGCATCCTAGCCTCCTGGTCAGACTGATGAGGTGGGGAATAAAAGGCCCTCAACATCAGGACTTGAGACCGATACAAAGCCGTGATGACCTTCGGTCTAAAAGCCGGGTTTAGATGAAGGGTCACAGAGGTCAAACCCTCACCAAAAGACATACACCGTGGGCTCACAGACAAGGGTGTCAGATCGCCCACTCTCTTAGCCGAAGCTAAGGCAAGAAGAAGAGCCGTCTTCAAGGACAGAACATCCCACGAAGCGGCTGCCAGTGGTTCGAACTGAGCCCTACAGAGCCCTTCCAAAACCACCTGCATAAGGCTCCTCACCGGTGGCCTAATGCGCCGAGCACCAAGAAGAAATCTCTTAATGATCGGGTGATTCCCCACAGAGACTCGACCAAAGCCTTGGTGCCCAGCCGAAATGGCAGCTACAAACACGTTGAGCGTGGACGCCTAACGGCCCTTGTGCAACAGCTCCAGCAGGAAGGACAAGACCTCCGCCACAGAGCAGGCAGACGGCAAAAGCTGTCTTGCTGCGCACCAGCTAGCAAACACACGCCACTTGGAAGTGTAAGCTTGTTAATAGCTGGTGCATGGGCGCTCTGCACCGTATGGATGACTGCATCCGACAGCCCCGTGTCCAGCAGTCTCACCCTTTCAGCAACCAGACCTTGAGAGGTCAACCCAGGACAGGACGGGACCGAAGCCGGCCCTGATCCTGCACCTGAGCCCCGTGAGAGTCTGGAATCGTCCAGGGTGGACCTGCCGCCAAGCTGATCAGGTCCAGAAACCACCTGGTGCCGGGACTGTCTGGGACCACCGTGATCACCGTCAACTTCTGCGTCCTCACACGAAGAAGGAACGGCATCAACAATCTCAGCGGAGGAAACACATACAGAAGTCTCTGCGGCTATGTTGCGTGAGCCAGAGCATCCACCCCGAGGGTGGGGTTGTCCGACGCCCTCAAGGAGAACCACAGAGGGGCTTTGTAGTTCATCCTTGACGCAAACAAGTCCGCGACCGGAACCACGAAGTGAGCCCAGACCGCCTCTGCCACATGTGGCGCGAGACCCCACTCTTCCGCCAACACGCCTCCTCCATTGGACATTCTGTCCACCTTCAGCACACCTGGAACGTGACGCGCTCTCAGAGACAAGACATGAGAGGACGCCCACAGAAGAATGCGAGCCGCCACTCTGTGCAAAGAGGGAGCTCTCACTCCCCCCTGGCGGTTGATTTAAGCAACCGTCGTGGAGTTGTCTGACCTGACCATCACGTGATGGCCCTCCAGACGTGACTCCAGCACTCTCTCTACCACCAGCTACTCCAACTGGTTTATGGGGGGCGTGGAATCCGACCAGAGTCCTCCCCCAGCGTGCCTCCCCCCCAGGGATGCATCCGTGAACACGTGCACGTATCGCTGGACGCAGCCCCTACAGACACCTTGGTTTGGGTGAAAGGTCTGGTCTTTCGTGAGGCTCAGTTGTGCTTGACTGTGGCAAATGGCCGCCTTTGTGCAGTGTAAATATATGGTGATCCAGGTCAGTTGACTTGATGGAAAGGTATGTTCATGTGCTAATTTGTCTGGATGGATGTGTGTATTGCATGAAATGAGGTCATTTACAATTCCAAAAGGACTGTGTGCCGCTCGGCCTCCCTCAATAGAAAAGCCTTGTTTGTGCTCGGATCGTTTAGGATCTCTGTACTAGAAACTAACGGCCATCAATAGTTCTCAGATGTTAATGATTGAATGTTGCGAGCGGACGCCTCGCTGCATGAGTTTGTGTAAATGGTGATTCCTGGAAGCAAGTTGTATAAAAGGCTCCCACCATGAGTCTGTCACTTTAAGAGCCTTTCGCTCATTTGCATTTTACGTCACGTTCCTTTTTCCCATCGTTCCTTTTCCCGATGTGTGGAGCTAGTGTTCGGTCGTGGTCGCTTCGGGTCCTGGTTCAGCAGCACTCAAGCGTTTGAGTAACTGAGCAGAAACTAATATTGATGCTGTACTGAGTGCTGCAAATAAATACCTCTGAATCAGGACCATCCTCCTCCTCTCTTCGACCTCCTCCGGTATTCTAATCGATACCCCATCTTGAACCGCTGTAGCACCTAATTGAACCCGTGCAACCTCTCCTGTTTATTTGGTCCTTCGAGCCGGATACAGCGTCCAAGATGGACTCAGAAGGAGAGATCAACCCTGTCGTCCGACCTCGGCGATGAACACGTCCTCCTGTCAGACTTTTAGACTTTGAGGTGGAGTATGCAGGCCTCCCTCACAGTGGACAGAAGGGATCATCAGTTATGAGAGAAGATTTATTGTGTACCAAGGCCCGCTATTCAGACCACGCCCCCTACAGTGGACTTTTAGGGAATGCGGCTCAACCAGAGACCCCCCGACGAACCCCAGGTCATCTCCAGGGAAGCGACTGGCACTGTCCCGATAACCCTTCACCTTCCTACTCAAGTCAGGAGCCCTACTACTCCGAGATGAGAGCCATCCTAGAGGAGAATCCTCGACTTATGCACCAACAACAAGTTTTCCAGTCCGGCATGAGAGCACTGGACGAGGCGCGGTGCGAGATTAAAGAGCTCCTCCAGGTGGCCTGTTCCTTGAAAGCAGACATTGGTCAAGCTGTTAGTCGAGCTCCATCACGCATATGTCGGGAGCCAAGACCTGTCGTCGTTGGTTGCCAAACCTATAGTGCTACAGATGAAGATGAGGAAGAGAACTGGCCTGATCCTCCACCCTGGCCCTCAGCTGAGACTGACCTCTATGACAGTATTCAGAACCTTCAGCTTGATCAACGACAACATGCTGGTTCAATCTACTACGCTGACAACGCTGTTGCCTACCCTCCTCCCCCTCCACCGCTGGTGAAACCAGGCCAACCAGATCACTCCCATACTTCAGGACCCTTTCCCCTAGGACAGCGCTTCCTGACTCACTGGCCTGAACATTTTTATTTTAATATTTTTCATTTTAATATTTGAAAAACGGAAGGAGACAGTGAGTAGATTCCCAAGCTGCAATCAAACTGAAGAAGACCAACCTGAGACGTCGCGCTCTTGGTGAACTGCTCCAGTTCAGCCTGCAGTGTCCTCTGCTGGTCCTCGTAGACCACAAGCTTTGCCTCCAGCATTTCTAAGTTCATCATAAAGATGAGCCAATTCAAGATTTATAAAAAGACCAATTCATCAAATCGCAATAGTTCTGGCCATTATCCGTACCGTTCTGCAATCTTAGCTCATCATATTGCTCGATCTTCCAGAGGTTTTCCTCGCGCTCCTCCTCCAGGGCTGTCACACGACTCCTCAGAGCAGTCAGATCTGGAGGGGCCATACCAGCCTGATGGTTGCAGGACAAAGTAACAACTGATGTGACTGAAAATCCAATGATCAGAAACCATTATGAGTCATGGTGTCAAGGATTCGATAATCAGCTTGGGGGAAGAGGAAGCCGAGATCGAAGCTATGCTAAGAGTGAGAGCCCCAAGAAACAAACAATTACAATCCTGCATGGGGCTGAAGAGTCACCAGTGCCCCCCATACAGCCAGGTATAGAGAGTCCAGTGAAGAACCAAACTAAGACAAAGGCCTACTGTGCTTACTGTGAGAGCAAGGAGCATTATTTCAGTCAATGCAGTGACGTCGCCAAGCTTTCCAAAGATCAACTGAAAGAATGGATCCAGGCTAATAATCGGTGCTGGCGATGTGCTCGGCAACACCAAGCAGCACAGTGCACATTGAAGAAAGCCTGCAACATTTGCCAGAAGAAACACCTATTGGTCCTTCACGAAATAAATACAAGAGCAACAAGTGGGAGCATGAATACTGCCGTTAGAGAAGAAGCCTGCCTAACTAGTTCCACCTCAGATGCCCTCTACCTTGACCGTCATGGAACTGGGAACAGAGTCCTACTGAAAGTTGTGCCAGTGCTCGTACAGTATGGGAAACGAACTCTGGAGACTTTTGCCATTCTAGATGGTGGGTCAGAGAGAACTATGCTTCTCCCTGCGGCAGCTAAGTTCCTGGGTATGAAGGGCCTTCCTGAAGATCTCCCACTGCGGACAGTACGTCAGGACATCCAGGTGCTCCATGGCCATGCAGTGTCTTTCAGCGTCTCCCCAGCTACCAACCCTGAGAACAGATACAACATTGCAGGAGCGTTCACAGCTAGCCATCTCAGCCTGGCCCAGCACAGCTATCCTGTTGATCGCCTGCAGAGAAGGTTTCGACACCTCAGAGGGCTTCCCATTCCAGCTTTGAAGGGAGCCAAGCCCTCCCTTCTCATTGGATCAGATCAGCCTCATCTTATCACCCCAGTGGAGCCTGTCCGGCTTGGACCACCTGGGGGTCCAGCAGCTATCCACACAAGACTCGGGTGGACCCTCCAGGGTCCTGAGAGAAGCACGGGGTGGTTCACTGACGAAACCCAGTGTCTCTTCATATCGTCACCATCGACTGGCGATGAATTGTTCAAGCACGTCAAAAGGCTTTGGGAGATAGATACAATCCCCTACCGAAACGAGAAAGAGGCTACTCGTTCAAAGCAAGATAAGCTGGCTGTTGCGGTGCTTGAGACCAAGACTGTCAGGACCAAGGTGGATGGAATTTCGAGGTATGCCACCCTGTTGTTGCGCCATCCCAACATGCCACAGCTCAGTGCTCCAACTGATTCAGTCATGCCACTGTTGCGTAGCACAGAGAGACGTCTCCGTAAGAACCCTATTCAAGCTAAAGCCTATAAGGTGGAGATGCAAAGGCTCATCGACTCTGGCACTGTGCAAGAAGTGGCTTCTGAAACCATCCCACCAAAAGAATGTTGGTATATTCCTCATCACCTTGTCAGCCATAATGGGAAAAATCGCCTTGTGTTTAACTGTTCACACCAATACTTGGGACAGACCCTTAACCAGTACCTTCTTCCTGGACCTACTCTTGGCGCTTCCCTGCTCGGAGTCCTGCTAAGGTTCCGTGAATATCCTGTGGCGGTTAGTGGAGACATCAGTTACTCAAACGCTTGAGCAGCACTCAAGCGTTTGAGTAACTGAGCAGAAACTAATATTGATGCTGTACTGAGTGCTGCAAATAAATACCTCTGAATCAGGACCATCCTCCTCCCCTCTTCGACCTCCTCCGGTATTCTAATCGATACCCCATCTTGAACCGCTGTAGCACCTAATTGAACCCGTGCAACCACTCCTGTTTACAAGTTGTCGGAAGAAAGAAGGCGCTGGTGGTTAGTAAAGCTGAACTGTGGATAACATCCTATATTTTGGTCTTTAAAAAAAAAAAAAAGAAAAAATATAGCCTAAATGATGTTGTGCTGATGATAATTTGCATTGTATTGCTGTGGAAGGGAACACACAGAACTTTGATCAGAACATGTTTATTGATGCCAACACACAGTTGTCAGAACGTTCCCTTAAAAAGCTCTCTCTCACACGCACACACAAAATACTTAAGCACAAACAAAAATAGCACACAAACTCAAAATGAAACATCAAAATATTTAAATACGTCACATTCTCGTAGGTGCAAATGTCGTCGATGGCTTGGTATAACAGTTCCCTGACCCATCCGCACACCATCTGGTTATACGCCTCCAAACTCTGGTAGCATTTCCGGTCCTCTGCGTATGTATGGACTAGGCGAAAAAAACAGGTAAGACCACCAATGAAGCTCAACTTTTCCAAGTGTCGCGCATTTTCGTGTTCATTAAAGCAGCTGTAGGCAGGAATGAAAATAAGTAAACGAGTGTAATTGGAGGCTGACGCACAGGTGGATCTCCGGTCCTGCCCTGCGTCCCATGTTTGTTAGAGAGCAAAGACCATGACAAAAGAGCGAAAAATGTAATCACAGAATATACAACACTGTCCAGCCTATACTTGAGAAGGCAACTCTACACTGCGTTCCAAATTATTATGCAAATGATGTTTTTGTTTGATTTTCCAAAATACTTGATGCAAATAACAATCAACATAATTTTCAAGTCATTAGCTGTCGAAATGTATTTCAAATGTTATTGAACAAAACTAATGAAAACAGTATTTAAAAAATAAATAAAAAACTTAAAACGCACTGTTCCAAATTATTATGCACAACATACTTTCAAGACATTTTCTAGTTTGTAAAGAACTGAAAAAAGTAATTTGTTGAATCATGTTTACTGAAATAAAAAGCTATTACAATCCAAAACATCTTAACAGGTCAAGTGTCATGTTAACATAGGACCCCTTTGATAGCAGCTTCACAATTCTTGCATCCATAGAACTTGTGAGTTTATGGACAGTTTCTGCTTGAATGTCTTTGCAGGATGTCAGAACAGCCTCCCAGAGTTGCTGTTTGGATGTGAACTGCCTCCCACCCTCATAGACATGAAAATTATGTTGATCGTTATTTGCATCAAGTATTTTGGAAAATCAAACAAAAGCATCATTTGCATAATAATTTGGAACGCAGTGGAGAAGCATCCATCATTTGACATCAGAGATGGAGTCAGATGATAAATATTTTTACTGCACCTTTCAGAATGAAGTAAAGGGGAAAGTTTGAACATTTACTGATTAGGTGACAAGAGACAACAAACCGCTATCTTGTAGTTATGAGAAATAAATCTGTAAAATGAAACGTCATCAGGGTCCGTCTCATTCACATGTCCAGCTGGAATTCATGGAATGCACACTTGAGTTCCGCGAACAGAAATCAGTTGTACTGTTCCTTACGTGATCCTTCCGTGAACACACCACTGTTGTTTACAGCACTGTAAAATAATAAAGATGAAGGAGCAGCGTTTTTCCTCTGGCTTTATTATATCATGACTGTCATGACTGTCAAGCAGCAAACAGCGATCAGAGCGTGAGCATCAAAATGTCCGTTCAAATGTTTATTTCGAGTTAACTGTGGACACAGAAGTCAGTTACAAACTATTATTCTTCTTCGTTCAGGACTCAACGGCAACAGCTACAGATAGAACATGAGATATAACATGGTACATTTGTCCAAACCAGGTGGATAAACATTGCAAATGACATTGAATTGACGTTGAATTTTTCTGTCTGATAAAAGCTAGCAGATGTTAGCCACGGACATTAGCTGCTAGCGGCTAGCGTTTTGCTGGATATATCTACATTATACCGTGATAAACACAATAAAATGAGAAACTTACACGTTTGTTATCATCTCAAAAACAAGTTCCCCGCATTTAATAACACATCCAAGACCCGCAGTAAGCACAAAGAATGCCTTCCAGGCCTTATTAGCATTGTGGCTAATCGGTTTGGCCATCTATAGGTTCACTGTACGCTTCGAATGTGCAATATGACAAACAGCAAAACAAACGGCGTCTTGGTGAGACAACGGAGTAAATACGGTGAGGTCACAAATTACGTGACCAAAGGAGAGGGTAGGTGATTGGACAGCGACACGCCTGGCTCCCGCCCCCTGCACTCTTCGCTCTCTGAGGATGTCAGAACTGCGCGACCCCCAACAGCCTGATTTGCCACAATGCATTGTGCACTGATCAGCGCAGATCATTGCTGCTTCCATCTGGCTGTGCACAAACCTATCCAGTGTGAGCTCAGCAGCTGCCATTTTGCGGAGAACAACAAGCTAACCAACCCCAAAATGGCGGCCTCCTCTGGGCAGTGGCATCTTGGAAATGTCTCTTCTGGTCCAAGCTGCTGCAAACCAGTAGAGACTTCATATATAAACAACAGTGTTTCTCCTCTAAGTGGCTCCTCTTCAGGGGATGTTTTATCACCCCCACCGTGGCAGGAGCATTTCTCAGATGGGCCATGACTGACAACCTGCACAAAAGTGGCGATAATGTCAGAATTTCTGGGTGGAGTCTTTGGCTTTTACTGTCAAAAAAAAAATACAATGATGTCGGGTTTGACGGATGATGAGCTCATTCTCTTTGAATTTACACCTCCCCATGTGGCCCAACGCAAACGTCTCGATCAGAAGTTGCTGTCTACATGAACCGTGAGGTGCATCTGCAGTGAGAGTCCCGGGGGCAACAACTTTGATTACCACTGGGACTCTTAGTTTTGTTTGTTCCGTTATAGTGATCACACAATGTTGCAATAAGAGTCAATCTGTTAACTATTTTTAATAGAGGAATAATTGTTATCAAGTGATTCCAACATAACTTAAGTGTTCACATTTCGAAGACTTTTGAAATTATAATTTAATACACTTTAATTCTTATGAAGGCCATCTAATCTGATCTTCTGTGATCTGATCGTATGTACTACTTCTGTCCATTTTAAATTGAAAATGGGTTCATTTTATACAGGACTTGGGACAAAATAACGGAAACCCCTTTTGTCCAACCCCTGTACCTAACACCAGAGTTAGGTTAATCAAAAAGTTGAATGAAATATGTCATATTTCAACAAAATGAAATGATCCACTTGGCTTTTTGCAGGAACTATTAGGTAAAATAATAAATATAATAAAATAATAAATAGTAATGTAATGTTATTTGAATGAAACAGTGCCAAGAACATCCCGTTCACACTCATACACACTGGTCATTGGTCACCAATGCAAGTAAAGTCTTTTGATTGAAGTGAGCATTCTTTGATTTGCTTCATATAGAACAAACCTTTCAATAACAGTCAGTCACCAAATCATCTGTACTGTAGAGAGTTGAGTTACAGTTCATATTTATTTATATGTTGCAGCTCCCAACTCAAACCAAGAACAATATGAAAATGCACAAGTATTATTAAGTGATATTTGACAAAGCATTGCTGATGCTGTTTCAACCCAAGTAAAATTGGTTCTTTTCAAACAGCCTGAGGGATTTCATCTCTGATAGCTCATCAACCTTGCTCCCATTAATTTCCCAGCACTCAGATAACTCACATTTATAGCCATAGATTATGTTGCCTTCAAACATCACTTGATTGATGATGGTGCAACGACCGTAGATATGCTGCAGTGTGTGTCATGTCATGTTGGAGGTGAAAATGTTGAATAATAGAGCAGCCAGGAAAAATTAAGATATGATATTAAAGAAAGAAAAATATATTGTTCCAGTATGAGCCAGTTTGTAAATGCTTGACATGTAGACTGTTGCTGATTTGATGAGTCAAGTCTCAAGTCACTGAGGTGCGACTTTAGTGTGACTCGAGTCGCCACCTCTGGCTGAAATAACCTTAAGACGTTGAGATGACGTGGGATGACGGCTTCACCTCGCAACTGAAAACATAAGCTGGTTCTGTGGAAGGAGCAAAAGTTTCCAATGGACAAAACCCGGTCTGATCCTGAGTGGTGTCCAGCATGGCCCATAAGAGGAAGACTGCCAGCTACCTGTAGCTCGTTGAGGCCTGAAGGGAGAATGGCTGGAGGGCCCAGTGTGAGCCTGAGGAGGTGGGATGCAGGAGATTCACTGCTCAAGCTTCTTAGGATCGGTGTGTTACAGGAAAAAAGAAAATGTGCCTGCACCATCCGTGAGGGGACAGAAAAAGCTCCTATCTGGATGGATTTATTAAGATGGCCAAACTTCCAAGGTCACTTTCATTACATTCCTTTTCATTCTACTATCCCTTATCCCTGCATAAATTGTGTAAAAGTATGTCAGTTTCTTTTGCATTATTATGGTGTCAACATAGGTTTTGAGAGTAGAGTGCATTGATCATTGCAGAACTTGCATTTAAATTATGATGTAAAAAAATCTTCAGAGAATATTGATTTAAATTATGATTAACATATTAATGAAGCATATTGACTGCATTAACAGATTATAAGAATGATTATTTCTTGTGAGATATTTTTCTTCAGCAAAGCACGGATGGTCTGACTTTGGAAATTGCTGTTCCCAAAGTTGTGCCCCGTTTAAGTTCCCCTGTTAGAGCACATAACCTGCCCCAAATATATTGCTAATATGAGGCAGAGGTACATATGAAACACATACTTCCATATTGTGTGTGTGTGTGTGTGTGTGTGCGCGGCCTTATTAAAGGTGTCACGTTATTTATTAATGTTGGAGGCAATCATTTTTAACCTTGGAATTATCAGAACAGTAAAAGATTTATGTTTATTAGCGCCGTGATTAGGATATTGAAACATTTATAGATGACGCTGACCTCAGTTCAAGCTGGTCAAGAGTCAGCAGCTCATTATCAAATAGTGATGTCTCTTACCTGAACTCAGACTTTCAAATGTTTGTCACGTCCACTTTCTCCTCAGGTCAGAAGTCATTTCTCTGCCCAGGTAAAACTTACACGTTTTAATACCAAAATATAATGGTTCATTTTAATTTTGGTTGATAGTGAGTTCCACATTTTTACTCTTGGAACTGGAGCATTCATTTGTAGATGCAGCATATTGGCACATGCCTCCCCTTCGTCTCTGTTCCTGTTCGCCAGGTGATAGGTCAAACTGTCTTTGTTAGTTTACAGTGGTGTGCCATTTCTGGCTTGGTATATGAACATCTGTGTTCAATCAGGTAGTTTCAGTACTCTTCATATTACTATCCTTTGAAGTGCGCTCTATAATCCACCTTGTGTGTGATTTAAAGAGTCCTTTGTTGAAGCAATGGATTTGTTATGTTTCGGTTTTTGTGTGCTCTTATTTTGCTATTTCCTGTGTTCCGGTGTCTTGTTTCATCCCCTTGTTTCTAGCATGATTAGCAGAGCAGCTGGATCCCATTCCACTGATCAGACTGCACAAATTTCTACACATGGGTTCCGGACTGCACTGCCAGATGATCACTTTGTGTTCCGACGGTAAACTCACTCGACCCTCCCATCTCTTGTTGCTCTTTTGTACATCTCTGTTTTCCGCACACTCTGTCGCCTCTTTAGTTGTTCTCCTCGCTTCTTTTCTTTTCTCATCCAGATCGCGTGTGAGTGTTCTTGTTTCTCCTCACCTTCTCTGTTTCTCTACGCCATACTTTATCTTCGTGTGTGTATGTGTGTATAACCACCTCAGAGAAAGCTGTGTTATTTGGGCCTCGCAAGTTTTGTTTCCGAGTGCGTGTCAGTTGTACCGTGAATCAGGGAATACTTTTTTAGTTCTTCACTTCTGGTGTCGACGTCCACAGTTATTAATTCCTGTTTGTGTATTATTAGTGTTCATTGTATTAAAATTCATTGTTAACTCCTACGCTCGTCGATCATGACAGAACCATCTGGACATGTTTCGGACCCACCAATCGTTATCGGTTTACAGAAGGCTGTAGGCGTCCAGGGCACGAGGATCGCGACTCTCAGAGTGTCCTGGAACAGTTGCAGAACATTTCGGCCATGCTCGAGCGCTTTTTGACCTCACCCGCAGAAGCTGACACTGCTGCTACTGTCCCAGTATAGCATGCTACCAGCGTTCACCCCGTGCCGGAGGTTTATGATGGTAGGCCAGACTTTTGTACGATTTTTTTTTTTTACAATGTTCTCTGGTATTCGACTCTCAACCGTCCCTTTTCCAGACGGACCGGGCCAAGATCGCCTATTGCATAAACCTCCTCTGCGATAAGGCCATAAGGCCATCTCTCTATAGGAGTCAGACTCTCCAATTTTACATAGCTTCCAGACATTTTCTTCAGAAATGCGACGTGTGTTTGACGCTCCTTTTAAGAGCAGTCCTCGTGCCTATAAGCGCCTCAAAGCACCTCGTCACTTTATCTCAGGATTCCCCTGAGGAATCGGTCTTTGAGTTCTCCATACGTTTTCGCATTTTAGCCAGTGAAGCTGGTTGGAACGAGCCCACACTCATGTCCATATTCTCCAATGGTTTGGCTTCGAATATTCAGGACCAACTGTCCCTCTGAGATCAGCCTAACTCTCTGGAGAAACTTATTTTACTTGCAATAAAGATCGTCAATCGCATTGAGAGAGCATACCCAAGGGGTCCACTCATCACATGGTGTTGCCGTTTTCCCCATCTGCTTTTAGTTCCCAGTCCGAGCCACCAACCAATACTCTGAAAGAATGCCAACTCCGGCTCTCTTGTAGTTTGTGTTTGTGCTGTGGCCAACCAGGCCACATCATCCCCTCCTGTCCGGTTCGTCCAGGAGGCCATCGTCTTCCACTCGTCCCCCGTATCTCTCCTATGAGATTGGGCAATTATTTTCACTGCATCCTTACGCAAAGGAGAGACTAGCGCACCTGTAGAGGTGTTCATAGACTCCGGTGTTGACGACAATTTCACACCAATTTTGCTAAATCTTTGTCCCTTCCTCATCAGATTGGACTATCCCCGCTCTCTATCTGAGATTGAGAGCGGGGATAGAGAGCAACCCACTTCCTCAAGCCACCTCGCACCTGAGGCCCACACTGAGGTGATGTCCTATCTGGTGCTTCCAGGCTCCTCATCTCCTTTGGTACTCGGTTTTCCCTGGCTTTTTCTCCACAACCCCCAGATTGACTGGACACATTCCAAAATTTCTGAATGGAGTACTCATTGTCATTCCCACTGCCTCAGATCCGCCTCCAGCTATATGTGTATCCCGCCTTCTCCTTTTATTTTCCATACTTTCGGTTTCCTTGTATTTGTTTCCTCTTCCTGTGTTTCCTCCAGCTTCCCGAGCGACATGGCTGGCAGCAATAGTAGAATCAACACACCATGGATATCCACACCTTGGAGCCAGCTCACGTCGCCAGATGGTTTCTTTGCGTCGTCACGGTAAACTCCTTTGTTGTCCCCCTTAGTCAGGCTTAAGTTTAATTGCCTGTTTTCTGTTTCAGGTTTTTCCTTGCCCCAGTTTGGAGGGTGTCGGTTTGTTACCGGCCATGCTTTCTCCTCGCAGAAGTCTGTCGAACAATGGGATGGGCTCTGGCTCGAGTATGTGAGTAAAGATATCTCTACAACTATAAGGCTCGTGGCTGATGCTGTCATTTGAGGTAGAATGTTGAGAGATAAGTTGGAGTTATCTTTTGTGTTGTTTGCTAATCTGTAAACAACTTCTCTGGATCCACTGTAACATCTTCTTTCATCGTCTACATCAAAACCTACCATTTGCTCTGGGGGTGCAAGACTTCTTCAAGTTTAGTCTTAGGGCGGGCACAGCCAGTGGAAGGTCTTCACAAGACAATCTTCCTTAAGGTGATCCGGCCCCAAACATGTTTAACACCTCTGATATGTTTGGAAATAGCTTACTCGTAAATAACGCACCCTACAGATCCAACTTCATTACTGGGCAGAAAGATAAAGTTGCAACAATAGAAAGCTTTCAACAGCACTTACTTCTACTATACTGTCTTCCACAAGTGCATGAATGAAAATGGGGGGCCAGGCACCGGTATACACTTCCTAAAATTGGACGGTATGCTGCCAACTACTGGGTGGCGAGTGCATGTGTCCTTCTTCAGCGCTAGAAGGACACAACCACTCAGAGGAGCTAAGCACACTCAAGGAGAAAGCACCTCAGCTGAGGGCGATATTGAGACACAATGTTCAGTTATGTCGAGTTTAATTTGGTTAACGTTCCTGGACAAGTTTAGCCACTTCTTTTGCATGGTTAGGTTTCGGGTGAGAGGCTGGGGGACACCACGAAATGTCCCCACAAATATAGCAGCACAAGTCTGCACTAGATTTTGTTTAATTTCTCAGGAAATTTCACTGAGAAATTCCCCGAATGGCATTGTTGGTTTTCTTTTTACAGTTTACATCAACATCAACTTCATCATCTGCTTCACCCGGTAACTGCCCTACATGCATGCAGAGTGATGCTACTGATAATACTTTGTGTCTTTGATGGTCAATGACAGCCTCTGATGTATTCAGGGGGCTTCAGAAAACTAAACAGAAAACTAAACAAATCCAAGACACCCCCAGTAAACATTGACATAAGATCCCAAAAAATTCATTGATGGTAATTGATATTTAAATTTGTTAAAAAATGCAGCTTTACTCTGAAAATGAAAATGCATTTCTAAATTAATGCTTAAAAATTTTGAAATGTAATTTAGAAATTGATATATATATATATATTTTTTTTTCATTTTTTTAACTGTAGCAGCATTGGAAAATTACAACTGGAATGTAATTTTCTTTTTTATTTTAACTGTCAAAATCAGAATGTCACATTTATTTATTTTTTTTAATGCATGGAAGTATGCAAAAAAAATGCATTTCTGTTCCTGTTAATGTTCCTAATGGTCATGATTTGAACACACTGATTGCATTCACACAGAAGAAAAGCTTCACTTTAGTCTTTTTTCTTGTTTAAATTGTCTTGATTCAGTACATTACTTTGTGAACAATGTTATAAAATGTGCTGTACAGAAAAAGGTTTGAAATCTCATTCACTCTCCTTTCAACTTCTTCTGCTTCCCTGACTTCCTTCCAAAAATGGCGGTGCCAATTTTCTGTTGTCAAATAACAGAAAGACATTTGTACCACTGTACCAGCAGCACTGCAAAAGACAAATATTCTCAAATTATATATTGCTATACCTGAATCATGTACTGCAAGAGAATGTTTTAACTATATCATTTACAAAACATTGTAAATACGGCACAGATTCATTCAAACCTGACATAAGCTCCACTTACTAGTTCAATAAAGATTCAATTCAGAAATATATAAAGTAATTTGAAATGACCTTTCATCCCACTTGTGGGTTCTTGTCATTAAATGTGCCAATAGCAGTCTGGTCACATGATCAAGTCCACGTACGAATGCAATAAAGTTCTTTTGTCGAAGGTGTGCCTTTGAGCAATTCACTTCCATATCAGTATAAATCCTCCTTAGTTCTTCACTCTGTGCAGGGAAGACCTCACATACACCCTGGTGATCATTGATAGAAGGTAAGTGCTTTGCTCGATGTTTTGACACTTTTTTACTACTTATTTTATTTTTACTACTTAAAATAATTACTTCAAATATGATGTACACAGAATATTTTATGTGCTGTTTAATTGCTTGAAAAATGTCTACATTTTTATTACCTTCAGTGCAACCAGAGAACCAAGGAACTGATCGGACTGAATAGTAGAATGAAGTGGTCTCAGGTTAATTTCTGAAGCTAGAAATTTGCTCTGTGGTTATTTATCAAACTATTCCTAAGGCGACCGATTAATACTCATTTGTTCTATGTATTAATCACCCAATTATATATCTGAGATTTTCACAATTTATTTCATATACATTTTTGTCTTATTTAGTCTCTGGGGAAAACTCTGACATCAGGTTTGTAGGATTAACTTTTGATGGCAGACTGTGGTTTTGTGGTTACATTCATCAGACGGTGAGAACAAATAAATACAGGCACTGGAAAGACATTGTTTAAAAAAAAAAACAAAACAGAAAAACATCCCAAACCGCCATCATTCAGTTATTCATGTTGTTGTGTTGTTTCTGTTGTATTTTATACAAGGTTTGATGTTGCATATATCAACGCACGGACCCCTAGTAATTTCAATCCCTTGTATGCAATCCATATGGCAGAAGTGGCAATAAAAGCTACCTTACCTTCAACAAGACACTACAGTTGTTTGCCCTTATCAATTTTCTTTCATCAATACACTACATGAAAGGAACGGACGCATGAATATGTTATGAAAAGTTCATTGCTGTAAATGTCTAAGACACAATGTTTGGACACAAAATCTGTAAAAGCACCACCACCCATAACTAACCCTCCAAAACACATGGCTAACCAGAACCATCACTCTGAACCAAACCGGAACCCAATTATATTGACCCAGCCTTCAACCTCAAATTGAAGCTTATTCTTGTGGTCCAGCCAAATGTCCCCACAAAGTCATATGATCCTCACAGGGAATTCAGGAATTGTTCCCCACAAAGTAGGATAAACCCAGAAGTGAACCGGGAACAAACAGGAACAGAACCAAGTAGTAAATCTGGGGACAGAGAGCAAACGAGAATCACAACACAGACACAAGAGAACGCAGGACAACGCAGGAGTCAGTCACTCACAAAGTAAAAAGTCCAGGAACACAAAATACACAATGGTGAAACACTCAATCGTGGTGAAATACAGTAAAATAGTAAAATAAAGTAATGTAGTGGTCAAAACTCACGAAAAAGGAAAAGGGAGAGTGCAATAAGTACAACAAAAATGGGCTGGTGGTGGAAACACACACACACAACTGAGAAAAGAGGGAGAACAAAGGTAGAGGAAACAACGCATGGCAGAACAGACCTGACTAACAGATAAATGTAACTATAGATGCTCAAAGATCCAAAGGGAAATTGGAGCAAGAATAATCAAGAAATAGCCAAGTGACCTGGGAGCATTGAGGACGTGGCTCACAGCACTGGGACAGCAGTGTCTGAGCAGGTCCCAGGTGTGTGTCACCAGCAGATCATGACACATTACTACAAGACGGTGCAAAAACTGTCAAGGTTCAGTTGTACCCCTTAACTATAGTACACACTATTTCATTGTCCTCTGGCCTTCTTTTGCAGTGACTCACATTGCAGATGTCCCTCATCGCCCCCAGTCATTGATGCAGTTAATTCTCCAAGGGCATGCAACCACGACAATGTGAGGAATCAAATTTGTCCAACACACATCTTGAAAATACTGAACATGGCAAATATTGGTTAACTAATGCTACAATTGATGCATTTTTGTAGTTCTCCCTGGATATGCCAGATAAGAAGTGTCAGGCTCTCAGCAGGTGAGGAACCCCAGCAACTGACTCATACAAACAGCATGAATTTCAAAGTGCAAGTCATTCCAGCAACAGCTGGATCAGACATGCTAACAGGTCAGGAGAAAGATGGTTCTCAAACTCCAGGAACTTCATTTATGAGCCCATAAGTATGACCCCCCAAATAATAATAATAATAACCGTAAACCACTCCTTTACTGGCATTCTCCTGGTTGTGGAAGGCCCAGGTCATCAGGGTTACATAACCCTTTTCAGTACAATCCGTTCCAGACGGCCGTTCGAGAAGCGATTTGTTTGAAATCTGAATCATTTTTTCCCATTACAATGAATGGAAAAAGCAATAATGCGTTCCAAGCCTTAAAATAGTCTTTTGTAGGAGTGAATGTAGAGTGTCTGCTGCAGGTGGCTGTTCCTCTATGTGTGTGGCCGCTGCATGTGGGAGGGGTTGCCGAGTGAGTGAGGTCTCTCCAGAAGTGAAGAGGTGCCCGGTGCGTGTCCAGCTCTGAATGTGCGCTTCTGTGCAGTTTGGCTGTGACAAAGTCATAAACCAAGTCACGCTCTGTCCCAGACTGGCCTCATCCCTGTCCCAGCTCCAGCCCACAACAGGACATCAAACCCTGGAGTGAGCGCTCCAGCACCTCCCCTGTGACACTCTACCACGGTCCAGTGCGGAGACAGGAAAGGTTTTACACCTCAATATGAAGAAAAAACAGTCAGTAAATGGAGCTAATGGGACACGTCTGCATACAGAGGCTGCGTTATACATAATAACAAAACGCGTTCTTCTGGCTTTTTCGGGGGTGTTCGAGTTCTGGATTTTCGTTCCTAATCCGAAGCAAAAAATCTCAAATTTTTTGAAACCGAGCTACCACTGAATCCAAATGTTTAGACCATTAACCATTACCATGGATTAAGAAAGTTGGTTGTGTGAACATACGTGACAGTACCGTTAGGTCTGTCTGGAGCAGAAAGAGACAGCAGAGAACATCTTTGGTGACGTTAGAAGTATTCCAGAGTTCAAGAACCAACAGCTTCCTGTGCAAGGAAAAGAGTGGAAATCACTAGCTCAATTAGAAAGAGGGGAATGTCACACCAAAGTTACAGTAAATGTTGGAAACGAACATTGTATTCAACACTTATTCACAACATGTGCTAACTGAGCTACGGCAACAGTTCAAAGAGCAACACAACGGAAAAGATGCAGCACGTGTGGCAGAGCCAAATTATAGTTCCTTTTCCTGATGGGATGGAATTCAATCACTATACAGTGAATCCTCATTGTGAAAGCTGTACATAATGTTGCAATTGAGTTACAACAGGTTTTATCTGAACGGGGAGGTGCAGTGCCAATTCCGAGGCCTTTCAATAAGGTGTGCACGGGAAGTTCAATACATCCAATGACACCAGTACTGTGTTTGAGAACATTAAATACATGCATCCTTATAACAACAGCTGTAATCTGTGGCTACAGATATCAGTATGCTATGTCTTAGTATCAGTTTGGTTGTTGTTTGTGAACAGGGCCTGTTTCAAGAAGCTGGTTTATCAAAACTAGTGAGAAGAATGGATGAGTTGGTTGTCCGACTCTGATTTGCACAACTCATAGTTAGTTTAACGGTTAGTTCAATCAACCTAGAGTCAAAGTTGATCTGCCAACAGCCCGTGTTTGATGACATCAGAAGCCCTCATCAATGTAAGCCAGATGATTCACCATGGCAACATATTAAACAAAATGTCACTCCTCCAAGGTCAGAGATGGAAAAAGTCATGAATGTTTATGCAGTTAGTGAACACATGAAAAAAAATGATGTCACCTAGGTCAATGTTATGTGTTAACTAGAGAGAAAAAAAAGTTGCTGGCACGCACCCTAAAGATCCAAAACAGACTTGTTTGTCACCAAAAAAAAAATAATGGTGTAGTGGTCTTCTGGGTAGTGTAGTGGATCTGAAATCGGATCATTGCACTGAAATGCAATATTCACTTTTGCTTTAAAAAGCGTTTAAAGGCCCTACATTCATGTCTTAAAAGAGGAAAATACAGTAAGTTACAGTTATGCTGCACATCCAGGTTTTCATTTGGGAATGATGAAGAGTGATGATCAATGGCACACACACAAATACACACTCGCCCACACACACATATATATACAGTATATTAGCAGGTGAACCTTTTATTATTGTTCGTAGCTTTTATATTCTTGGTATTTTGTTATCCTGTTGTTGATTATTATTTTAAACCGTGAAGCATCTTATGAGCCCTCTCTGTGAAAGGTTCAATCCAAATAAAGTTCACTTATTTACTTACACACCACTGATGAGCAGTCGCTGCAATATCCAACATGCAATATCCAGTTTCAAGTGGCGTGTGATAATGCTGCCATATTTATTTAATATAACTAATCAATGTAATTAATTGAACCAACACACAAAAAACATACAAAAGGAGGCCATTCTCATTTTGTCATCGCATATCCAGTATTAACCCACTAGATAGCAGGTCAAGAAGTGTTTGTTGGCGAAAAAGCTGGAAAAATGCACCTTACTGCCATTTATTCATCATCATTAATGCTTTTGAGGATGCAAAAAACAAGTTAAGTTCATAGATATTTTTTATTTTACAGATCTGCAAAAAATCCTCACCAAACTGGGGCTAGAAAAATATTACCCCAACAAGTTCAATGTTTGCGCCCTCTTGGAGGTCAACGGCACCCCCATTGTGAAGAAACATCAAAGTTAACAGACTATTTCCTCACACGACTTGTAGAAATCAATGCTGAGTGTAGGGACTGCTCATCATTAAAGGACAATAAAAAAAATGACATGTTTGAGAGAAACGGTGGAGAAGAGCACTTTGCTGGAAACGAGAACGTTCATCCTCTGGACCTCATAGTTGCTCTGTTCCTCTGTGCTGACAGCTGTTTGCAGCAGGAAATGGCCCTCAGAATGTCAATGTGTCAGTTTTCTCTTCCTCTCTTGTTACCACCCACTGAGAACAGTCAGTGCACACTCATGCTTTGGGCTCTGAGAGGAATCATAAAAGAGTGGCAGCCACATGGTTTGTCAGAGTCAAGAGGGTTCAAGGAGAACTACATCGTCCGGGAAGGAATTCCTCTCATTTCCTTTGTGAGGCTGAAAAACTGCTCCTTATCCAAATCTCAGATTTTAAATCAAGTCCTGAGTCGTGGCCAGCAGAGTCACAACATGTTCATCCACAGAGAGATGGAGGGAGGAGAAGTGGAGAGGAAAATATCTGCTGGTCTGGTTGAGGTTGGTTGGTTTCTCCCCAGTGGAAGAGAAAATCTTGATGTTTTCTCCAATCCAGTTGCATTTGCAAACCTGCGAGGAGACATCTCAGAGTCCCAAACACAATTCACTTTCCTCATGGAGGTGTCCACTGCTGTGTTTGTTTTCCTGGACAGAGTGGAAGAGGCTGAAAACCAAACTCTCAGATCAGTGGAATATCTAAAATCCAAAATGTTCCTCGTGGTGAATCGCACTAACAGTCGTGAAAACATGGAGACAGTCAAGAAAACACTGGAAGAACTGGAGTTACCAAAGAGGAAAGTAATAGTAAAAGGTTCTGGAGTTAATACACTTGGGTTTTCGAATAAACTCAGGGAAACTATTAAGATAGTGGCTTCTGGTTTGAACCACACCACAAGTGTTGAGAACATGTGTGACACTGCCATTAGCTTGGGTCTGTCTGTGGATGAAGATCAAACTCTGCAGCAGAAAGAGACAGCAGAGAAGATCTTTGGTGACGTTCGAAGTATTCCAGAGTTCAAGAATCAACAGCTTCCTCTGCAAGGAAAAGAGTGGAAATCACTTGCTCGATTAGAAAGAAAGGAATGTCGCATCAAAGTGACTGATGTTGGAATTGAACATCGTAAATGTGAGATCAGAGCAGAAAAACAGAAGCTTCAGGAAGCACAAGCAAGAAAAAAGCTCTCCAGTGGAGTCACCATGTTCATTGAAACATTATCCAGTGATAAAGAACAAAGAGACTGTTTTCTGAGATGGATGCAGTTCTTGTTCAACTGTCATTCACTACACGTGCTAACTGAGCTACGGCAACAGTTCAAAGGGCAACACAACAGAAAAGATGCAGCACGTGTTGCAGAGTTGGATCAGAAGTTAGTTGACAATTCATTGGGACTGGAGCATTACATGAGAGAAATGGGGCTGATTTTTGAGTTCTCCTCGCCTCTCCAAAACCTTGAGAAGCTTCCAGGTCTGGCTGCAGACCTGCTGCTGGATGGTTATCCATTAGAGCTCCTGGATGGAGAAGCCTCCAACATCCCTCAGAGATGGATCTCACATGTGCTGATGGAGCTGCACCAGAAGGTTGGAGGGAGAAGCCGACTGTTGGTGCTGACTGTGTTGGGAGTTCAAGGGATTTCCTGTCAGCAGTGGGCGCTGCACCAGAGGAGCCTACATGCTCTTTCTGAAGGTTGGAGAGGACATGCAATGTGGCTTTGACTTCATCCTTCTTATCGACACAGAGGGTCTGAAATCTCCTGAGTTAGCTCAGCTTGATGACAGTTATGAGCACGACAACCAACCACATCACCATCATCAACCTTGCCATGGAGAACGCTACTGAGATGAAAGACATTCTGCAGATCGCTGTTCACGCCTTCTTGAGGATGAAAGAGATTGGGAAAAAGCCCATTTGTCATTTTGTGCACCAGAATGTAGCAGGTGTTTCAGCTCATGGAAAGAACACAGCAGGAAGAAACTGTTTGTTGGACCACCTGAATGAAATGACACAGATTGCCGCTAAAATGGAGAAGAAGCCTTCTGTTCAGGCCTTCACTGATGTGCTGGATTACAACGTGGACACCAACAACTGGTACATCCCAGGACTCTGGCATGGAACCCCACCAATGGCACCTGTCAACACAGGTTACAGTGAAGCTGTGGCAGATTTCAAGAACAAGCTTCTGGAGAGTGTGAAACACAACCAGGACAGAGAACTCTCAACAATTCCAGAGTTCATTGAATGGATCACAAGTCTGTGGAGAGCAGTGAAATATGAAGACTTCATCTTCAGCTTCAGAAACACCCTGGTGGCTCAGGCCTATGACGACCTGTCTAAAGAGTTCAGCCAGTGGGAATGGGAGTTCAGGAAAGAGATTCTCTCCCAGAGTGGAGAGGCAGAGTTAGAAATCCAAAATGCTGATCATGACTCAGACTTGTCTGCTTTAGTGAAGTCAAAGAAAACAGAGCTCATCGACAGCATTAAATCACAAGAGACCAAGATGAGAGAGAAGCTAAATGGCTACTACAAAAGAAAAGACCGACATGTGAAACTGATTGAAAAATACAAGTCTGACTTCTCGAACAGCATCACAAGTCTTTCAAATGAGATCAAGTCTGAAGTCAACACAAACCTAGACTCTACACTGGAGAGGAAGAAGGCATCCATAAAGGTTCAAAACATTCAGGGTGAATCCAGGACGATGATGGAGCAGGAGCTGATGAAGCTTCTGTCAAATGTTCGAGACCACACAATGTCTGATGAAGAACTGAGGACTGAGTTTGATAAAATGTGGACTTCAGCCACTGAAAATGTGCCTCAACAGAAGGCAAGAAACATTTCTGATCGTGTTCTTTACCAACTGAAGGAAAATCTTTCACGTCAGAATGTGAATGAACTATTCTTTCATGTTGGAGATCTGAGTCAACATGGTCGAGGCAAGTTCCAGGTGAGAAATGAACACATTGACTCAAACTTGAAGAAATTTCTACGACTGTGGGGTGATGAGCCCCAGGTGTTTACAAATGAAGTGATAGAGCGTTGAGAAAAGTTCATTGCTGATAAATCCCAAACAAATCAGGACTACAGTGATTCATTCACCAGAGAGCTGCTGCAGGAAGTTGATCAATGTCTTGAAGACAGTTTCAATCGTCACAAGACAAACAAACAGTTTGGATTTCAGCTGAAACTTCATATTTGTGGAATCGCTGCGAGGAAGTTCCAACAGATGCACAAGAGATTCTTGTCCAATAATGATCCAAGATTGCAGCTGGAAAAGCAGAAGGAGCAGTGGTTTCAGGACTTCCTGGACTTGTACAGAGAGAGGGACGACTGCCAGCGCAAAGCAGAGTACTTTGTCACCCTTTGTATCAAACCAGCTGTGGAGGATTACATCAACAGGTCACTGGGAATCAACATTGTGGATGAGGTTCTGACAAGTTCACACTCCGCAGTGTTCAGCTCTCGCTCCTTCTTCCAGTACAGCATCCTGAAAGAGTTGCTCCTGCAGGATGACTTCAAGGCTTTGGTCAAGTACTGTGGTGAATATGAAAGGTTTGTCAAGGATTGGATACGTCAGCATGTTTCACAGAAGCTGCAAGAGAATCAGACTCTTCTTGAACTCAGGAGAAACAATCTGAAAATAATTGTTGAGAAGATCAGAAGAGTGATAGAAGAGGCAGTGAGAAACTCACCAGATGACAATGAAAACATCACAGAGCTTGTTGATGGGATCCGCAGGAGTCTGATGAAAGACATGTCAATATCTGAGGAGGCTGTCGAACGAAGCTTGTTCCAGATCCAAACCACAAGTCATCAGTTTGGAAAGATGGTTTTAGAGTTCCTTAGTGAGATGACAGAATCCTTCCACACTGATTTCTTAAAACCTGAGGACGTCACAGAAACTCTGAACCAACTTCCTGTCAAACCAGAAGATGAGCTGTTCAAGAGGGTCTTTGGTTGTGGCCACCAATGTCCGTTTTGTAAAGTTCCCTGTGAGGCAGGAGGCAAAGGACACGAGAAGCACCATGCTTCCATCCATCGACCTCAAGCTTTTGGAAGATATCGTAATATAAAGAGCCGAATATTAGTGGAAGCCCTCTGCACAACAGACATGACGACTGGCAGGAGATTTAAATCACAAGAGACCAAACAAGAGTTTGTCCCTTACACACAATATGCAGAGTATTATCCAGACTGGAACATCCCACCAGATGCCAGCATACAAGCATCTGACTATTGGAAGCATGTTCTTGTTAAATACAACCAACAACTGGCTCAAGAGTTCGACGCCAAACCAGCCAAGAGTCCAGAACTCTGGAAAGAAATCACAGAGGAAAAAGCTCTGAAGGGCCTGAGAGAGGCCTTCAACATCAGTGAAGAAGACCATTAGTTCCCTGGCAAATCTCTGAACAACTGTTTAATTCAGTTATCAATCTTGAGGTGAAAAAGAAGGGGGTAAACTGACACTGAAAACCTTTTTGGCAAATACTGAAATGTGATGAGTTCACACAAGTGACATTGTTTGATCTTTCCCGGCTCTTTAAAAAAAAAAAATGTTGGCAATGCACTTTCAAATTAAGCTTTTCAATTTCAAATGAAACAGTTCATTCCAATTACAAGTCTAGTATTTGTGTTTTCTCACATCTAAAAGATCTAAGATGATTTGGGCACTCTCTGCTGATTTCTTTTACCTATCATGGTTTTGATACAAGTGTAAATGAATTTTTGTTTTATTAAGAACTGTATTGCCATTCAAATTGTTTAAATATACAGTATTAATTCAGAATTAACATGTTTTTTTTTCGTTTTTTTTATTCTGATCATCGACACAGTTGTATACTGTGACAGAGTGTGTGTGTGATTGTTGGTAATAAAGTAAAGAATCGTAACAAACTGACTCCTGACTCTTTTAAGATCTTGCACAAAAGCATTTCCATGGGGTGGAGCTCCAGTGTTGCAAATTTGATTCATTCATCACCAGAATGTGTCCTGTTAACTGTAACCACATGCTTTCTTACCATGTACTTCTTTAACATCCAAATAAGTATTACAGGTTCATATTGAATTTGACCTTTGACCTTGTTTTCAGCAAGCATCACTCAGATCAGATCAATGATCTTCGGCGAGCTTCGTGGCTGCTGAGTCACAGACTTCAGGCAGATTGACACATAACACTCTTAAAAAAAAAAAAAAAAACACATTATTGTGAAAAAAAAATCTGTGCTCGGATAGTCAGGAAGGCTCCTCCCACCACATATAAGACTCCCCTGCTCCCACCACTCTGCTTTCATTAGCTGTATTTAGTCCCTGAATGTTTGTATATATATATTTTTGGAATAATCCACTCATACTGTTTATTTGTTTAGTCATCATACATTATACGATCACTAGTTTATGAGCTCTTTTTCGCAGGACTCTGTTGGTGGGTGAGCAACTGTTGTGTCAAGACCCCATCCCAGTGTGACTGTTTTTCCTTTTTGTTCAGTAAAGAAAGCTGAAAAAACCTGAAACCAGAGTGGACACACTCTGTTGGACCAGCAAAGGAATAGAGGGGTTACACGCGCGTTGTCTCAGATGGCCACCTGCAACCTGTGGCTCTCCAAGACGGGCCTTAAGGAGGCGGAGAAGGGGAACGTCATCGGCGACCCCATTACTGACGACACGCTCTTCTGACCCAACGTCTCCGAGTACCTGGAAAAGTTCGAGACTCAGAAGTCCTCTGCCACGCTGCCTGAACACTTCCGCTTCTCTCAGCGTGGTTCCCAGCCGTCGTCCTCTAGCTCCGGGGAGCGCATGGGACGTCGAGATGTCCGGGTGGAGTGAGCCTGGAGTGAACCCCAGCGAGCCTGACCAGCCTTCCACCTCCTCCGCTTTTACGGGCCTGCCAGTGTCTGGTCCTGAAGGCCGGCTTCGAGCACATACTTTGGGCCCGCTAGCTAAGGAAGCGAAACTGGCGCTAGCTCTCCCGACCGGCAGCCATTTTGCACCGCCTGGTCCAGTTGCTTCAAGCGCGCAGGTGAGTGCGGGGTCACATGGAAGACTCCGTCTCCCAGCTCCCTGCTGATGACGTCACCGGCAGCCCAGTGCAGCTGCTCCGAGCGCTCAACTGGGTACCGAGTCAAGCAGAGGACTTCATCTCCCGGCATCCCTGGCTGATGACGTCGCCACTGTTGCCGGAAATTCATGGCTTATGGTGATAAAAGCGAGACGGGACGGCGGCTGAAGTGGTCTGTCACAACCAGAACATCAACACTGCGATTTTTAGAATCTTCTGCTGACCAAAATTCAACACAGACTAATTCCATTGGTGCAGTTGTTTTGATACTTTCAAGAGGCGCACGGCCATCTGGATCAGGTGTCTTCACACATCGAGAACAATGCTTCACATGGTCTCTCACATCACATTCCACAGAATCCCAGTAGAAGTGTTGTTTCATGAAAACATGTCCTGTCTTGACCTTGGTGACCAGCGTCATCATGACACTCTCGTAGGACATCAATCCTCAGTGACACCGGGACCACAAACTGATGTTTCTTCATATTGGTGGCTGGGTTTTTAGACACCTGATAGAGTATACCATCCACAAGAGTCAATTTATCCCACTGTCTCAATATTGTCAGAGCACCCGCAGGTTCGTGCAACCTTTCTCTCCTCGGAGGTCTGTGTCCCCTTTCAACGTAATACAGAACTCTTGCCAAATTAACATCAGTCTGCTGATAAACCTTTTTCCTGTTTGGCAGCGCAAGACACAGAGGTACGGTCCATGTTCACCCGATGGTGTTGACTGTATCAGGCTGAGTGGAAAAAGGAGCAGAGCGGTGGGAGTAGGGGAGTCTTATATGTGGTGGGAGGTGCCTTCCTGGGCGGAGAGCCAATCAATCGAAGTCTCAGGCCGAGGCCAGTGCCTCGATGTGGATTAACCAATGGCGAAGGCCGTTAGAGGGGGGCACACATATGAAATAGAACATACAGTTGTGTTTTTGAGAATATTTGAGAATGACAAATGTGTTTTCAGTTAACCGTCTTCGCTTTGACTCAACACTTTCTGCTTAACTGACAACGCAGAGGTTTGTTTAATGTTTTCTGAACAGTTAATGAAAATAAATAAATAACATGAACAAAAAATAAATGCTACTTGGTTGAAAAACAGTCTCCTGATCATGGAGTGGACTGGTCTGACAATTCAAGCAACTTGAAATGTTCTAGACAGTCAACATTTTTTTGTTTGAACTGCTCTTTTTCAATCACAAGGAGTCAGACCGTACTTCATTGTCACTTTATTGACCGTTTATTGAGTATGTTCTCGGTCTGAAAGAAAAGAACACTGGCTGTGGAAAAAAGAAACCCAACACATTAAATACATTCAGACTGTAAAAAGAAAAACAAGTCATAACAGAAGCTATATTATTGAAAGGATTTACCTCAAAGAGTAGGGCACCACCTTTGAGTTTGGTTCAAATTAAAGTATTAGAATGTTTAGATTTGTTGAGATGAAATCATGTGCGACGCTAAACGCTCACGTCTGCCCACAAATATTGCCACCAAGGGTCGTGATTCATTCATAAATGTCCAAATTCCTGTGGCTTAAATGTATAATTCCAGTCACACACACACACACATCAGTGCCCACCTTCAGTTCTTCGACTCTGCCCATCCATCCATGAAAGAAATGTATGTTTTATTCGGATCTTTTGGGATTATTGAGTAGTTGTTAAAAACACAGGAAATGGCCTTGTTATTTAGTGTGATATTTCGAAAAGGATCACGGTAAAATGCATGAATTTTAAAAATAAATGCAGAAGAGACATACGCCGGACACGAGCCGACCTTAGTCCTGTGTCACTCTATTGGTTGAAAGTCACTCTGCCAACCTGTGATGATGCATCACTTGAAAATGTTTACTTTAACTTTAATTTTCACATTGCAGAGCACTTGTCTTTAAAAATAACAATTGATTTCAAAACCTTTTCAGCACCCATTACTGCACAGGAAATGCATCAGTGGCTCATAATGAAACAGGAAGTGAAGGGTGGGGGGGTGAGAAGAGTTTGTGCAGAGTGATAACAGGAGCATGCTCATCACAGAGCATCACTGAACCTCAGAGGTGAGTGGACATGTTTAACTTTTGAGGGGAAACTTTCCCAACATCAATCTGATCATGACCATGTTTTAAAGCATGAGATATCATGCCTTATTCAGACTTTCCAAATTATTATCATCTTTCCACCCTGAAACTCTATTAGCTATCACTGTGGCTTTGGCTCCATATTTCAGTCTTGTGTGTGTGTGTGTGTGTGTGTGTGTGTGTGTGTGTGTGTGTGTGTGTGTGTGTGTGTGTGTGTGTGTGTGTCTCTGGCTGGACTAGACACATTTGTGGCGATCAATTATTGGAAACGCACCTACTTGTGTGCCACAGTTTGTTTTCTGGGAACTTTTTGCTGGTACCCACAACAATGAAACTCACAATCTGAGGATGAAGACTTCAAATTAACTGGTTCATTATAACTGGGTTCCAGTTTGGTTCAGAGTCCTGGTTCTGGTGAGCCATGTGTTCTGGATGGTTAGGTTCAGGTGGAGAGGCTGGGGAAAGGGGGATGGGACGGAGAGGTCATGTGTGCGTGCCACAACCCAACAAAGAGGAAAATAATTCACTTGAATGAGAAACCTGTCTCTGTGTCCATCTCTCTTCCTCTGTGTGGACGAACCTAATGCAGAACACTGGGCGTGTTCTGAAAGCAGAATCAACATGTCTGAAACACACGAGACGAAGACTGACAGTGGTGCTCCAATTGGATCAATGCTGCTGTAATAGTCTAAACAAACTGATTTTTCTTCTCATACAACATAGACTGTATGAACAGAAAAATATTTGCTGGTTCTTGCAGGTTCTAACTGCTTGAGAAGGTTAAGAGAATACTGAGAACATGGCGGCGGTGAAGGAAGAAAATGACTTTGCAGGTACTTTCAAATCAGCATGCAACAATTGTCAACAGCTCTTTGAAAAATCTCTTTGATAAAATAGAAAATATTTGAAAATTTATTTGAAAAATCTATTGGAACGCAGCCGACGTGAGAAATCCTCTGTGTTGCGTCTGTACATGTGCAACCAGCCGTGTCACATCACAGCTGCACCAGAGGAGTGGTGGAAAAAGGAAAGTGCCGGCTGGGAACACCGTCATTTGAAGAGCACAGTGGGCGCTTCATTTGTCTGAGGTGACAATACTTTCTGATCAAGTCACTCGCAATGACAAGCTCAGTATACTGATGTGTGACTCTGACTCACTTTGATCCATGGATTGAACGACATTGAGGAAACAAACCTTCATCAATGTCTTCTGACGGCATGTTCTCTTCCTCTGCTTCGTTCAAACCAGGACCACCTAAAATCAGCAATACACATGGGCTAGATTCAAACATCAAACTCTTGCATCACAATGTGTCCGGGGGGCTCAGTCGTGCTCCTGTCTGCAATGTCAGCAAGATGAAATGTCACCAAAACATTCTGTGTCGTGCGAAAGAACAGTGGAGGAGGGGATATAGGTATCCGTTTTGTTCTGGAGCTTGGCTTCGTGTGCATGCCGTGCTGGGAGGAAACTCGTCCCTATGGTCTTTGCCTCCATGTGAAACAATAGCACAGCCTGCTGGAGGGCAGAGCACGTGTGGCATAGACATATAAGTTACTTAATATGACTTCAGTTCTAGGAACACGTGAAGCCCTCTCACAGTTCACCCAGCATGCACCTGTTTTTCTGCTACCGACTTCATACAGGAGAAGAGGCAGGGGGTTTATGAGAGGGGAGGAGCCTACATGGGCGGAGAGTCGCTTAGCCTCAGAGTGAAGTAGCCAATATCAAAGTCTGTTAAAACGAGAGGAGTGGTGGAAAAAGGAAAATGCCGGCTGGGAATACAGTCAGACTAACAGCACAGTGAGCAAAACGCTCATCGTATTGGCCTGGCATGGTGTTGACTGTATCAGGCTGAGTGGAAAAAGGAGCAGAGCGGTAGGAGTAGGGGAGTCTTATATGTGGTGGGAAGTGCCTTCCTGGGCGGAGAGCCAATCAATCGAAGTCTCAGGCCGAGGCCAGTGCCTCGATGTGGATTAACCAATAGCGAAGGCCGTTAGAGGGGGGCACACATATGAAATAGAACATACAGTTGTGTTTTTGAGAATATTTGAGAATGACAAATGTGTTTTCAGTTAACCGTCTTCGCTTTGACTCAACACTTTCTGCTTAACTGACAACACAGAGGTTGGTTTAATGTTTTCTGACCAGTTAATGAAAATAAATAAATAACATGAACAAATAATAAACAAATAAATTCAGTGAACAAACTCTTTCCTGTAAACTAATGCAGTACAGACCAGAGTCCATCCATGTGGCTCAAGAGGTCTCAGTCAAATAAAGACGCAGGAACGGAAATGCTTTTTTAATAAGGAAGGCTTGCGTGACAAAACAACATTCTGCTCTGATGGGTTACACCCACTGCTTTGTCTCTTTCACTTTAAGTTTGATATTTGCCTGTCCTGCTCATGTTACTTGAAGTGCTACTTGCTTGAAAAACAGTCTCCTGATCATGGAGTGGACTGGTCTGACAATTCAAGCAACTTGAAATGTTCTAGACAGTCAACATTTTTTTGTTTGAACTGCTCTTTTTCAATCACAAGGAGTCAGACCGTACTTCATTGTCACTTTATTGACCGTTTATTGAGTATGTTCTCAGTCTGAAAGAAAAGAACACTGGCTGTGGAAAAAAGAAACCCAACACATTAAATACATTCAGATTGTAAAAAGAAAAACAAGTCATAACAGAAGCTATATTATTGAAAGGATTTACCTCAAAGAGTAGGGCACCACCTTTGAGTTTGGTTCAAATTAAAGTATTAGAATGTTTAGATTTGTTGAGATGAAGTCATGTGCGACGCTAAACGCTCACGTCTGCCCACAAATATTGCCACCAAGGGTCGTGATTTGTTGTATATACTGGAAAATCGAAAATATTATAACCAAGGCCTACACTTATTATGAGCACTTATTGAACCTGTATGCTTTGCACTTTTGAACTTACAAGCAGGGCATGCGCTAACCTCAGGGTGAATTTGTAAGCAGAACGTGTTTTTAAGCTGAGCTTGCGATTATGGTTAACACTTAGAAGGTACGTTGTATTAATAGAACATTGCTGTCTTCACTTAGAGACTAAGTTACATTTATCAAAAGATTGAAACTAACACTCAGCATGTTCAATGAATCTAAAACATCTGCATAAGACATGAGGGGTGTCTCGAATGAAGTTAAAACTTTCCACTAAGGACGACAGCTAGAACACGTGATGAAAATTAAAACTTTCCACTGAAGATGACAAGAATACGTCACCCATTAATGACGCATTGGGGGATTGTTTATTGTAATCAGCAATGTTGCTATAAAGGTCTAGGAAAAACTGACCCTTGCTCTCTTGCTCCACGCTTTTGACTTCATCCGTTTGCTGTAAGGTCTTGTATCTTAACTTGGGACGGTGCTCTTGCTCTTGCTCTTAGGCCATTTGATTTAACTCTTTTTATTGTTCTCTTATGGTTTTTTATTAGTGATTGGTTGATTTTTATTATTGATTCTTTTGACTTAATCTCTTTTATTGCATATACTTTGAATATATTTTTTATGATCTTTGACTTAATCCTTTTTATTGTGTATGCATTTTGATTATATGATCTTTTGACATTTATGTATGTGCACGAGCGTCTGGCAGTGCCTTTGACTTTGTTGGGTATTAGCGTCTGGCAATACCCTTGAGTTTATTGATGTTTATTGATTTTATTGTTTTTATTATCCTTTTTTTTATTTTATTGTTTTATTATCCTTTTATCATTTTTGAATTGAATTTTATTCTTTATTGATTTTACTGTTTTGTTATCCTTTTTATCAATTTTTTGAGGAAATACTTTTGATATAAAAACAATTTATTATTATGTCAATGATAAAGTGGTAGTTCAGAAGGCTGAGGTAATATTTCATTTAAGGAATGGATTGAGGATCCGATCATGAGTCCCTAAACGAAGCTAAGTAAAGAGACTACGGTAAGAGGTGTAGCATTGTAAGGTCAAGAACCTGTTTCTCAACAGGTCGGGCGAATTAAATAACCCGCTCAGTGAAGTGCCGATACTACTCACTAATATAATAAGGTAAAGTTGATACACTTATTATAGTCTTAGAACCGTGTCCGCAACAAGAGGCTGACTGAGTTGACCACCCGAGGGGCCCTTTACTAGAAAGGCAAAGGGAGGTAGTGTGCTCGGAACTAGGGACGGCTGATGTTATAGCCAATTGCCTTGTACACAAAACCTTGAAATCCAAACCCCACGACATGATTCATTCATAAATGTCCAAATTCCTGTGGCTTAAATGTATAATTCCAGTCACACACACACACACATCAGTGCCCACCTTCAGTTCTTCGACTCTGCCCATCCATCCATGAAAGAAATGTATGTTTTATTAGGATCTTTTGGGATTATTGAGTAGTTGTTAAAAACACAGGAAATGGCCTTGTTATTTAGTGTGATATTTCGAAAAGGATCACGGTAAAATGCATGAATTTTAAAAATAAATGCAGAAGAGACATACGCCGGACACGAGCCGACCTTAGTCCTGTGTCACTCTATTGGTTGAAAGTCACTCTGCCAACCTGTGATGATGCATCACTTGAAAATGTTTACTTTAACTTTAATTTTCACATTGCAGAGCACTTGTCTTTAAAAATAACAATTGATTTCAAAACCTTTTCAGCACCCATTACTGCACAGGAAATGCATCAGTGGCTCATAATGAAACAGGAAGTGAAGGGTGGGGGGGTGAGAAGAGTTTGTGCAGAGTGATAACAGGAGCATGCTCATCACAGAGCATCACTGAACCTCAGAGGTGAGTGGACATGTTTAACTTTTGAGGGGAAACTTTCCCAACATCAATCTGATCATGACCATGTTTTAAAGCATGAGATATCATGCCTTATTCAGACTTTCCAAATTATTATCATCTTTCCACCCTGAAACTCTATTAGCTATCACTGTGGCTTTGGCTCCATATTTCAGTCTTTGTGTGTGTGTGTGTGTGTGTGTGTGTGTGTGTGTGTGTGTGTGTGTGTGTGTGTGTGTGTGTGTGTGTGTGTGTGTGTGTGTGTGTGTGTGTGTGTGTGTGTGTGTGTGTGTGTGTGTGTGTGTGTGTGTGTGTGTGTGTCTCTGGCTGGACTAGACACATTTGTGGCGATCAATTATTGGAAACGCACCTACTTGTGTGCCACAGTTTGTTTTCTGGGAACTTTTTGCTGGTACCCACAACAATGAAACTCACAATCTGAGGATGAAGACTTCAAATTAACTGGTTCATTATAACTGGGTTCCAGTTTGGTTCAGAGTCCTGGTTCTGGTGAGCCATGTGTTCTGGATGGTTAGGTTCAGGTGGAGAGGCTGGGGAAAGGGGGATGGGACGGAGAGGTCATGTGTGCGTGCCACAACCCAACAAAGAGGAAAATAATTCACTTGAATGAGAAACCCGTCTCTGTGTCCATCTCTCTTCCTCTGTGTGGACGAACCTAATGCAGAACACTGGGCGTGTTCTGAAAGCAGAATCAACATGTCTGAAACACACGAGACGAAGACTGACAGTGGTGCTCCAATTGGATCAATGCTGCTGTAATAGTCTAAACAAACTGATTTTTCTTCTTCTGTAATAACAGAAAAATATTTGCTGTTTCTTGCAGGTTCTAACTGCTTGAGAAGGTTAAGAGAATACTGAGAACATGGCGGCGGTGAAGGAAGAAAATGACTTTGCAGGTACTTTCAAATCAGCATGCAACAATTGTCAATAGCTCTTTGAAAAATCTATTTGATAAAATAGAATATATTTGAAAATTTATTAGAAAAATCTATTTGATAAATCAACAGTCAAACAATAATAACATTACTACTACTTCTACTAGAAATAACAATAATATTTATAATACACAAACAATAACACGTATTATTATTATTATTATTATTGTTATTATTATTATCATTGTTGTTATTATTATCATTATTATTATTATTATTGCTAGGGGAATAAGGAAGTGGGCGCGTAGTTGTTAAAATAGAAGTTGAAGGAGAAGATGAAAAAATGTGGAATATAATTCATCTTAATATTCAGAAACACAAGTGTTACAACACATTGTCTAAAACAATAGAAATAACAGAGACCAACACTGACAGCTGAATAGAAAAATGTTTTTCTTAAAGTACAGGGCAAACTGCTGCCATGAGGAGAGCTCAAATCTGGGCTTCAAGGCCTCCAGAAGTGGTGGTGCTTGAGCGTCTTCCAAAACAGCTTTAGTGTCTCAGAATCTCACACTGCTTGAGGGGTTCCACAAGACGCAGGACCTCGATAAGAGTACTTCAGCCGAATGGCTTCCATAACATCCGGTGTCCACCACAATGTCGTTGGGTTACTGCCTTTGATGCACCGATGACCTTCATGCCACAGCTCACCACTGAAGCTTCAGCCATGGCAGCTTTGAACAGCGGGCAGTCGTGCTCGATGTTCCCAACCTTCACAGGAATGCAGGAGAAAGCTGCTCGTTTGGGTTTACCTGGTCATTCCAGAGGCTTCCACTGCCATCGGAGCCAAAGTTGATAGTTCTGCCCCTCTCTTCTCCAGAAGGTTTGGCCACAGGTCAAGCCATAGAATTACAAAATCATTCATTGAGCTACGACCTAGAGCGCTCTGCTACACCTGTGAGCTTCCCGACATTTGAACATGGTGCTCGTGATGCGCAAACTTTGACTAGCACAGAAGTCCTTTTGGAG
Organism: Synchiropus splendidus; assembly: GCF_027744825.2. NCBI lineage: Eukaryota > Metazoa > Chordata > Actinopteri > Syngnathiformes > Callionymidae > Synchiropus > Synchiropus splendidus. The sequence goes on along the minus strand of NC_071334.1, from coordinate 2,695,852 downwards.
AAGGCCGATGAGCACCCTCACACCTGCCTGGTGCCTCACACCTTGAGCATCACCAAAGAAGGAACGAGTCCAGCCCCTGTCGAGGAGCTGGGTCCCAGAACCCAAGCTGTGCATGGAAGTGAGCTCCACCAGATCCAACTGGTAACGCTCAACCTCCTGCACTTACTTAGGCTCTTTACCCCACTGTGTGGTGACATTCTACGTCCCCAGAGCTTGTTGATGCAGCCGAGACCTCCTACACTGGCACACCTCTCTTCCACTGCCTCCCAAACAGCAGCACACCTGACTTGTGGGATATTTCCCACAGGTGGTGGGCCCATGGGATGAGGATGGAATTGGTGGAGTGTTGATGCAGCTCTGGCTGCACCCAGTCGGGCTACGTGGGTCACCCGGCCACCAGCCGCTTGCCGACGGGCCCAACACCCAGGCCTGGCTCCAGGCCCGATGTCCCTTGGGGCAAGGTGCTCTTTGCACATCAGCTCTGGTCAAGTTATTTGAAAAACAACAAAATTATGAAGCTTTGAAAATAAACTGCGCTGTGGCAGAGTTCATCTCTGTAGATCTATTACCGACTTATAGCTAGCTTAGTTATGATGCTTTTGGGGGGGTAAAGTAACCCAAAAGTGGTTGTCTTGTGTGATATTATTATTATTTCAACATTTTCTGATAATTTTTCTGAGATGTATATTTTTTCTATGACTTTTAAAAAATGCCTTTTTTTGTCCTCATTGTATGGAAAATGGTTGTTTTCCTGGGATTAATATCGAGATTGAAATTGTAAGACCATGGCAAAATCTCCCAAAATGCAATTTAGAATCCAGATGACAATAAAATGGTAGAGGACAGCAATACATCAGAAAAAAATATGTTTGATATAACAATGAAAAATTGGGTCCAGAACACAGGGTAGAGATTTAGGCGTCAACACCCTCATTAAAATGATGGCTGGTCTCAGATTAATCTAAGAAAACTAACCCTCATTCTCTTTGAATTTCATTTGGACAGTTCTGCAAAACATTCTGCACAAACATGGGCTGGAGGAATACTACCCAAACAGGCTCACTCTCCAGGCTGTCTTGGAGATCAGGAAGGCCACTGGAGCCCTGACGATGGACCGGATTATATTCCACATTCTCACAAAGCTATTCAAACTTCATGCTGAGTACAGGGATTTTTTATTAGTGAGAGATCCTGACCAACTTGTTGATCTGGAGAATTTCAGTGATGATGAAGATGCAGACGACGATGTTCATCCTCTGGACCTCATAGTTGCTCTGTTCCTCTGTGCTGACAGCTGTTTGCAGCAGGAAATGGCCCTCAGAATGTCAATGTGTCAGTTTCCTCTTCCTCTCTTGTTACCACCCACTGAGAACAGTCAGTGCACACTCATGCTTTGGGCTCTGAGAGAAATCATAAAAGAGTGGCAGCCACATGGTTTGTCAGAGTCGAGAGGGTTCAAGGAGAACTACATCGTCCGGGAAGGAATTCCTCTCATTTCCTTTGTGAGGCTGAAAAACTGCTCCTTATCCAAATCTCAGATTTTAAATCAAGTCCTGAGTCGTGGCCAGCAGAGTCACAGCATGTTCATCCACAGAGAGATGGAGGGAGGAGCCCGTCAGAGGAAAATATCTGCTGGTCTGGTTGAGGTTGGTTGGTTTCTCCCCAGTGGAAGAGAAAATCTTGATGTTTTCTCCAATCCAGTTGCATTTGCAAACCTGCGAGGAGACATCTCAGAGTCCCAAACACAATTCACTTTCCTCATGGAGGTGTCCACTGCTGTGTTTGTTTTCCTGGACAGAGTGGAAGAGGCTGAAAACCAAACTCTCAGATCAGTGGAAAATCTAAAATCCAAAATGTTCGTCGTGGTGAATCGCAGTCGTGAAAACATGGAGACTGTCAAGAAAACATTAAAGGACCTGGAGATGCCAAAGAACAAAGTGTCAATGAAAGACTCAAGAATGAACTCAGCAGAGATTTCAAAAAAAGTCGGTTCCACCATCAAAACTTTGCTTTCTGAGGTGAACCACACCATCAGTCTTGAGAACATGTGTGACACTGCTGTTAACTTGGGTCTGTCTGTGGATGAAGAGCAAACTCTGCTGCAGAAAGAGACAGCAGAGAAGATCTTTGGTGACGTTAGAAGTATTCCAGAGTTCAAGAATCAACAACTTCCTCTGCAAGGAAAAGAGTGGAAATCACTTGCTCGATTAGAAAGAGAGGAATGTCGCATCAAAGTTACAGCTGATGTTGGAATTGAACATCGTAAATGTGAGATCAGAGCAGAAAAACAGAAGCTTCAGGAAGCACAAGCAAGAAAAAAGCTCTCCAGTGGAGTCACCATGTTCATTGGAACATTATTATCCAGTGATAAAGAACAAAGAGGCTGTTTTCTGAGATGGATGCAGTTCTTGTTCAACACTCATTCACAACACGTGCTAACTGAGCTACGGCAACAGTTCAAAGAGCAACGCAACAGAAAAGACTCAGCACGTGTTGCAGAGTTGGATCAGAAGTTAGTTGACAGTTCATTGGGACTGGAGCATTACATGAGAGAAATGGGGCTGATTTTTGAGTTTTCCTCGCCTCTCCAAAACCTTGAGAAGCTTCCAGGTCTGGCTGCAGACCTGCTGCTGGATGGTTATCCATTAGAGCTCCTGGATGGAGAAGCCTCCAACATCCCTCAGAGATGGATCTCACATGTGCTGATGGAGCTGCACCAGAAGGTTGGAGGGAGAAGCCGACTGTTGGTGCTGACTGTGTTGGGAGTTCAAAGCACCGGGAAGTCCACACTTCTGAACACCATGTTTGGAGTTAGATTTCCTGTCAGCAGTGGGCGCTGCACAAGAGGAGCCTACATGCTCTTTCTGAAGGTTGGAGAGGACATGCAATGTGGCTTTGACTTCATCCTTCTTATCGACACAGAGGGTCTGAAATCTCCCGACTTAGCAGAGCTTGATGACAGTTATGAGCGCGACAACCAACTGGCAACCTTTGACATCGGCCTCAGTGACATCACCATCATCAACCTTGCCATGGAGAACACTACTGAGATGAAAGACATTCTGCAGATCGCTGTTCACGCCTTTTTGAGGATGAAAGAGATTGGAAAAAAGCCCATTTGTCATTTTGTGCACCAGAATGTAGCAGGTGTTTCAGCTCATGGAAAGAACACAGCAGGAAGAAACCGTTTGTTGGACCACCTGAATGAAATGACTCAGCTTGCTGCAGAAATGGAGAAGAAGCCTTCTGTTCAGTCCTTCACTGATGTGCTGGATTACAACGTGGACACCAACAACTGGTACATCCCAGGACTCTGGCATGGAACCCCACCAATGGCAGCTGTCAACACAGGTTACAGTGAAGCTGTGGCAGATTTCAAGAACAAGCTTCTGGAGAGTGTTAAACACAACCAGGACAGAGAACTCTCAACAATCCCAGAGTTCATTGAATGGATCACAAGTCTGTGGAGAGCAGTGAAATATGAAGACTTCATCTTCAGCTTCACAAACACCCTGGTGGCTCAGGCCTATGACGACCTGTCTAAAGAGTTCAGCCAGTGGGAATGGGAGTTCAGGAAAGAGATTCTCTCCCAGAGTGGAGAGGCAGAGTTAGAAATCCAAAATGCTGATCATGACTCAGACTTGTCTGCTTTAGTGAGGTCAAAGAAAACAGAGCTCATCGACAGCATTAAATCACAAGAGACCAAGATGAGAGAGAAGCTAAATGGCTACTACAAAAGAAAAGACCGACGTGTGAAACTGATTGAAAAATACAAGTCTGACTTCTCGAACAGCATCACAAGTCTTTCAAATGAGATTAAAAACACAGTCTCCACAAAACTAGAATGTAGACAAAAAAATAGGAAAAAGAGGACAATGACAATGATGGAGCAGGAGCAGGTGAAACCTCTGTCAAACAGAGAGAGGGACGACTGCCAGCACAAAGCAGAGTACTTTGTCACCCTTTGTATCAAACCAGCTGTGGAGGATTACATCAACAGGTCACTGGGAATCAACATTGTGGATGATGTTCTGACAAGTTCACACTCCGCAGTGTTCAGCTCTCGCTCCTTCTTCCAGTACAGCATCCTGAAAGAGTTGCTCCTGCAGGATGACTTCAAGGCTTTGGTCAAGTACTGTGGTGAATATGAAAGGTTTGTCAAGGATTGGATACGTCAGCATGTTTCACAGAAGCTGCAAGAGAATCAGACTCTTCTTAAACTGAAGAGTAATATGCTTCACATAATTGTTGAGAAGATCAGAAGAGTGATAGAAGAGGCAGTGAGAAACTCACCAGATGACAATGAAAACATCACAGAGCTTGTTGATGGGATCCGCAGGAGTTTGATCAAAGACGTCTCAATATCTGAGGAGGCTGTCAGACGAAGCTTGTTCCAGATCAAAAGCACAAGTCATCAGTTTGGAAAGATGGTTTTAGAGTCTCTTAGTAAGATGACAGAATCCTTCCACACTGATTTCTTAAAACCTGAAGACGTCACAGAAACTCTGAACCAACTTCCTGTCAAACCAGAAGATGAGCTGGTCAAGAGGGTCTTTGGTTGTGGCCACCAATGTCTGTTTTGTAAAGTTCCCTGTGAGGCAGGAGGCAAAGGACACGAGAAGCACCATGCTTCCATCCATCGACCACAAGCTTTTGGAGGATACTGTGATAAAAAAACAAAAAGGCTAGTGACAAATCTCTGTTCCCCAGATATGATGGATGATAGGACAGTTAGATCAAAGGAGACTAAACAAACATCCACCTGGCACTTTCCACCAGATGTCACCATTCAAACATCTGACTATTGGAAGTACGTTCTTGTTAAATACAACAAACAACTGGCTGTAGAATACAAAGCCAAACCAGCCAAATGTCCAAAGTCCTGGAAACAAATCTCAAAAGATAAAGCCTTGGTGGACATTGAACCGGAGAGGTGTCGAGTTCAACTTTATACTCCGAGTCAAAAGCTCTCCAAAACATGCGGGTGCTTTGGTAGGATGTGATGTAAACTCAAAATGAACCAGTAGCCCAGCAGTAAAATGATGGTCATTACAAACCTAAGTGACAAACGCAAAAGGTGTGTGTCTGTTGTGTATTAGAAGTGCGTCTTGTTGTGAAAATGACATGATATTAGTCAATCCCATGTCATTTGCCCACCCACTCGATCATCTAGATGCTGATTTTCTGATCTGAACAAATCTGAAAGAAAACAGATCTGAAAATGTCAACTGTTTTAATATATTAATATGCTACGTTTAAAATTCAGAAAATGAAAGAACATAATACAAGAAACACTACAATAATATTATACAGAGAACAATTAAATTCAATTTCAAGGTCAGACAGTAAAAAGTCAGACAGAAGATCATAAGCCATTTTAAGCGTGAGCAATAGAACAAAATTGGGAGGAATTGGAAACTCATTTCGTTTGGATCTCAATCAAAAACATTATCAAATGAAGTGTAGATTGCAACATGGGAAGTATACATTATTATTTTAGAATTTGTTTGTTGGGATGTGAACCTTGAATGAATGTCCAATAATGAGTTGATTATTACTGAATCTTAAACACAAATGCGACTACTTGCTCCACTGTGCTCGTCATGTTCAAGGTAAATTTTTATCACCAATAAAGTGTTTAAAGCATTATTTGTTTCACCCTCCTCACTAAAAGATTAGCTTCCATCTTGGGGCATCAGTGTGTCATGTTTCTATTCTCCCTGTGTTGAGGAGAGAGGCAACAGGTTTCCCCTCCACACGGAGCAGATATTCATCAGGAAATGATTTTCTCCGTGTTCCTTGGAGTACCATGATCCCTGTCTGCCGGTGGCCGTCAGCTGTGGGTTAGAAGGAAGATGAGGAGTCTGCATGGATTACTTGCGCCAGGTCAGCACAATGAACTATCTTAACCAAACTGAAACCCAATTCGAATGACCTGGTTCATTTGACATATGAGGACCAGCCAAAATATCCTTACAAGAAGGGAGGCTGTCAAAGATTTGTACACTGCAAAAATCTAGCCAAAACAATCTTATATCTAGGCTAAAATTCTCATTGATCTTGTTTTGAGCACAATATACTATGTAAGACCAAATTGTATAAGATTATTAAGATTGTTTTAAGAATATTTCTACTCTTTTTTCTTACTTTGTTAATCTCATCTCCGTAAATCTCAAAGGCCATCCAGTGTTTTTAAGAACTTGTTTCAAGACCAGTAACAAATGCTTAACACTCGTAAGACTGGAATTTTGGGGTACTCGAACTGAAGAGGGATCATTTGCCCTGGAATGCAGTGGCTGAACAGTCCCTGTTTTAATTCTAATGTGCCACTAATGGCAGGCCGCCACTTACTGGGAGTATGATGCAAGGTGTGAAATGTAAGTGAGACTCATCATGGTTGATCCGTTTGAGTTATCTCAAATTAGTGACTCATCATGGTTGCATAGGGATGGGATTGTAAGTACTTGATGAGATTCAGTAGCTGAGCAGTTCATCATTTGCCTCAAGAACTCTCCAAAGATGCAGAGAAGATTCTCCACTGAGCAGGCTCAACAAGTTCTTCTGGCTGAGTCAAACTCTTTTGACTCAGATGGAGAAGACATAGACCTTCAGGCAGTATCAGACTCAGAGCAGTCTTCAGGTAAGGTTTCTCAAACATCAAATTTCCGTTTTAGAATACTTCATATTTAATTTAAATGATTTTTTTCTTTTTGGCAATAACTTTTTTTTACTTCAAGATTTCTTTATGAAATATGAAACAATTGTGTGTTTTATCTGGGGGCTGCAAAAAACTCAAGTGAGGTAATTTTTTTTTTTTTTTTTTAAATTTTTTTTAGAAAATCCCTACTCGTGTGTCCGTTTTGACGACCTCGATACTTTACTTTGTTTTATTGCTCATTGTGTGTTTGCTCTCCTGTTACAGACAGGTTCAGTGATGATTTTCGTTTGGACTCGTTTGGACGTTGTGGACTCTTCCCGGTTTTGGTGACGTTCTGGATTTGTTTTGTTTTCTTCTCCCGGTTCGGTGACGCCTTTGGTTATATATATTGTATCTTGTCATTAAATTATTGTATTGACTCGCTTCTGCCTCCTGTGACTCTTTCAACACTGCACTTGGGTCCCGCCCTGCGTCTTGATTCATAACATAAGACCTGGCCTTAAACATGGACCCAGCAGTGTTGAAAGATCTACAAGATGCCCTAGCCACTCAGGCCACCAGGATTAGGACGCTAGAGGATGTAACTCAAACTATATTGAAGGAGTTGCGATCGCTGTCTGCGGCAGTTAAACAGCTGTCCTCCTGTCCGCTTCCACCCAGTGCTCCGCCTGCTTCCCCCGTGGTTTCTGAAGCAGCGGCGCGAAACTCGTCTTTTCTTTCCCGTGAGCCTCTCATTCCTTCTCCAGAATTTTTAGTCTAGTTTTTGATTTATAGCCACGTTCATATGAGTCTGACTGTGCCAAGATCGCATTTGTGACAAATCTACTCCGGGGCAGGGCAGCTCAGTGGGCGGCGTCTCTGTGGGAATCTCATTCTCCGGTTCTTGAGTCTTTTCGTTCATTCTCTTCTGAGTTGTGACGTGTCTCTGACGCTCCTTACAAGAGCGGTTCATGCTCCTCCCGTCGCTTATTGCACCTACAGCAGAATCCCTAGTCTGAATCTGTTTCAGAGTACTCTCTTCATTTCCGGGTCGCTGCGGTTGGAACGAACCTGCTCTTGAATCTACCTTCACCAGAGGCCTAAGTAGTGAGATTCAGGAGTGACTTGGGACGAACCCGAGTCATTAGAAGTCTTGATAACTCTCGTTATTAACATTGACAACTGCATTTGAGAGCGCCGTCGGCAGTCACGACCCGGGGTCCACGCTTCTCCTGTTCCTCTGGCGTTCCTCTGGCACCTGCTGTTCAAGTCCCTAGGTTACCCCCTGCTTTTATTGAAGAGCCAGAGGAGCCCATGCAGTTGGGAAGAACTTGTCTCTCTCCTGAAGTGCGTCAGTACCAGTTAGCTCATGGTCTTTGTCTATATTGTGGTGTAGCTGGCCACTTCCTCAGAACCTGCCCCGTGCGTCCCAAGAACCCTCGCTCTCCCCCTGTTACTACTACCACCCAGGTGAACAGAACTCGTCTCTCACCTGAAGCACGTCAATACCAGTTAGCTCACGGTTTGTGTTTATACTGTGGTGTGGCTGGTCACGTTCTTGGCTCCTGTCCTGCATGTCCCAAGACCCCTCGTTCTCTTCTGGTGGCTCAGACGCAGGTTGGACTCACCTCGCTCTCTCTGGGCAATGCACAGCGGTGCCCTTCCTCAGGTCACTCACCGTGCCTTCCCATCCGCCGCCTCCCCAGGACCCCAGCTTGCCGTCCAAGTCACAGCCGCCAAGCTCTTTCAGTCGCTCCAATGAGCCTTCTCCGACGACCATCCATCCACCACAGTCCAAAGCATCCTCGATGTCAGACGGCACGGTAATGGCTTCCAATGCCTGGTCAGCTGGGATGGCCCTGAGGAAGAGTGGATCCTGGATCACCGGCTCCCTCTTGGACCAGAGGCTCCTCCTCAGAGTTCCACAGTCTGAATCCCAGCTTGCCGGGTAAGACACCTGGAGGTGTTCTTTGAGGGGGGGTTACTGTCATGATTCTGCTTTTATTTTGGTCACGTGAGTCCTGTTTTGTTTTCTCCTTCCTGTTCCTGTGGCACATGGCTGGAGTCAATCCACCTCTAATCTCCCAAGTTTAAGAACACCTGGACTCCAACAACATGTGCCAGATCGTTTGCTTCATTTGCTCCGACTAGTAAACTGCTCTATTCGTTCCTGTCTACCCGTGTACATGTATCCGTCGTTTTGAATTATCATCTGTTCACCTTTCTAAACCCTGGTGTTCTGAGTTTTTGTATTTTGACTCCCTTTGTTCTCCCTGCTCTGTGTGGCTTCTTGGTTTTCCTTCTGTCATCTCTTACTCATGCGTTCGTGTTGACGACCTCGATAGTTTACTTTTAGTTTACTGTTTTATTGCTCATTGTGTGTTTGCTCTCCTGTTACAGACTCTTCTTGCATAATTTCTCCTGGTTCGGTGACGCTTTTGGTTATATATTTTGTATCTTCGCTCCTGCCTCCTGTGACTCTTTCAACACTGCACTTGGGTCCTGCCCCGCGTCTAGAAGCAGAACAGAAGCAGCCAGAAAAATGTGATCATCTGAACCGAGGACCACAACACTGACAGAGTTTAGAATAAAGGCAAAAAGAACAATGGAAAGAATTGATATAATTTGACTAATTTCTACATTGGTACACATCTCTTTGATAATGAAATAAATTTGTTCAATTTGCAGAGGAAGAAACCTCGGCTGGATAGCGCAGTAACAGACTGCAAAAGATGCCTGTCACTCCTATTGAACCCTACACCGCAGAAGGAGAGCCAACACATGAAGCCAGAAAAAGGATCAAAACTTGCCTTCAAAGCTTCCGCTGTTTTCTCACTCTTCAGATACTTCGTACCATTCAAGCATGCACAATTGAGCATGCAAAGGAAACGGAAACGGTGGATTGGTTCATGGATGTTCCAGAACTTATGGCTTTTATTGCAGTTTCTGCAGCAATTTCTGAACTGTGGGAATCATTTCGAAAGAACCGTCACATTCTACAGACCTGGTCGTCATATCACAATTGATGAACAGCTTTACCTATCAAAGACACGTTGCCCTTTTCTGCAATATACAAAACCAGATATGTTTGGTATCAAGTTTTGGGTGGCTTGCGACTTGACATCAAAATATATCTGCAACGTCTTTCCATATGTTGGCAAGGAACCTGGTCGTCCCAAAGAGGAGAGACTGTCCGAGAGTGTGGTAATGAAGTTGATCGGACCATTGATGGGATCATTTCTGGACCAGGGCAGAACTGTCACAACGGACAATTTTTTTCACCTCCATTTCAATTGCAAAAAAGTTGCTCAGCTGGAAAACTACACTTCTTAGGACACTCAATAAGATTATCAAAGAAATTCCACCTTCGGCTCGAGAGATGAAATGCAATGAGTTCAGCACTCATTTTCAACGATCCCATTTGTTAAGTCACATTATTTAATTTATTCCAAGTGCTAGTACACTGTCAACATCAACACATTTACTTGCAATCGGTTACAAGCAGTAACAAACAATAGCAACATTTTCAATTCACCACATTCACGTTCCAAATCTTTTCCATGGTAATAACTTTTCAGTGTTAAGTGCAATGACATCATCAAGGTTATATTTAGTCAAAACAAAAGGATCCTGAAAATTGTCCAATATTGCCAGTGCCTCGTCTTGGAGCTGCTCCATATCTGCTTTTATTTTGAAAGCGTAACACTGGTAGAAAAAGGATAAGAAAAGTTTGTTGTTAACCTGGCTGGTGAGGGGAAAAAGGTTTGTCAATATCTCATTTTACATTGTGATTGATATTGAGTAACATTGTTTTGTACTTTTGCTTTTGCTGTGTGCCTCTCACTCTCTCTCTCTCTCTCTCAACATATGAGCTACCGACTTGCACGCATTTCATAAGTTAGCTATTACAAGTTTCACTCCAATTTCAATTCTGTCTGTATATGACCAGCAACTGCTGAGCTGTTAGGGTTCTCATCCCTAGTTGGACCTGTGCAGCTGATCCCATAGTACGTTTCAGATTAGGTGTCACAACGTTACGGTACTGCAGGATTTGGGATCCATGGCAGATGGGCATGTGAAAAAACAAAACAAAAAAAACTGATGAGTCAGGAGGCTAACCTGTCCTAAATGTAGCTTATCATTTTTCTCTGACAGATTGAGGAGCAATTAAAGTAGGCAGTACAAGACAGGGGGCCACCATGAGCTGGATGATGTCACAGTATCAATTTTAAATGGTATGTCACGTTTAGGTATGAAAAAGTCTCCATATTAATGTTATTTGTAAAGTAAGTTTGACTTGAGTTTCGCTTTCTCCTCCTCGCTCCTCTTCTGTTTTCATCTCAATTCTTTAGCCAGACTGCGTGTTCTTGAACTCACTTCTCATCGATTGTGTAGATTTTTTCCCTTTGTGTGAGTTTGAGTCTTCTCCTCCACTTAGCGCTTTTAGTTGATCTGGACCTTGTGAGTTTGTATCCAAGCGTGTTGATGTTCTCCCTGTTATTTAAGGTTGAATCTAATTTTCCAATCTTTCTTTTGTTGCAGATTTTTCCCTAGTCCCTCTGTGTATTTCCCGGTTTGTGTTTTGACTCCAGCGCCTCCAGTTCCTGTCTTCGTCATGTTTATTGTAACTTGTTTATTAAATTTCTTAATTTAATCTCGTTGTTTGTGCCTTCTGTCAGCCTGCAATCATCTGCACCTGGGTCCATTAATGAGTAATCATGACCCTGACAATACAGGCCAGACCCTGCAGGAGCTGTACAAGAAACCTAAACCCAACAAAGATGCTGTCTCCCAAATCCTTGAACTTGAGTTTCAAGCAAGATGAGCCTTCATTGACAGTGATGGTCTGAAAGAAGACAGGCCAACAAAGATCCTGGATGCATATCCATGTTTCAAAGATCTTCATCATGCAAGTAATTATCTTGTTTTAACTCATTAAGAAAAGCAAGCGTTGTTGTAGATTTTAACACTTCCATTATAGGTGATGGATTAGCTGCGGCACATCCTGGATAAGGGGAACAGCAAATTCAAAGTTGAAGTAAGAAGAGATGGGATGACTTCTGCGCCAAGGTGCAATTTTATGGTGTTAGGAAAAAAGTTATTGTTATCTATACGTGGCGCTCGTCCCTCGTCCTTCGTCCCGTGACCTTACGATCTGGCCATGTTATTGGACCCAGCAGGACGAACTAGATGCTCAGGCCACCAGTATTAGCAATGTGGAGAGGATTATTTGGTCTATCTTTGAGGTCTTGGACTCTTTCTGAGGCAGTTGCTCGGCCGTCCTCTCACTCTGGTCTGCCCGGTGCTCCACTTGTTTCCTCTGCTCCCCCTCAAATGTCAAAGCAAACTTTTTCTGTTCCCGTCCTGGCCCCAGAACCGGAGCTTCCCGTCTGTGATTTTTTTTTCGAGGACGCTTGTGTTTTTCCGCCGCCTCCCGTTGACTCCGGCGTGGCTTCCAAGCCGCCGTCGCCTCCCGATGCCTCTAGCGTGGCTCCCAAGCAACCGCGGCTTCCCACCCGCCACCTCCCCAGGACCCCAGCTTGTCTTCCGAGTCACTGCAGCCCAGCTCTTCCAGTCGCTCCAATGGGCCTCCTCCTCCCCTCGTCTTCGACGATCGTCCATCTATGACCGGATCGAACACCTGGAGGTGTCCCTTAGGGGGGGTACTGTTATGGCTCCGCTTCCTGGCTCTGAGTCCTGGTTTTGCTTTTATCCCTCTGTTCCTTTGGCACACGGCTGGAGCCGATTAACCCCTGATGAACTTGATTACATAAACACCTGGGCTCCAGCAACGTGTGCCAGATCGTTGCTTCTTGTTTGCTAGATCGTCTCCCATTGTTTCCTGTCAGTTCTCCTAGTCCCTATGATTTCTTCCGTTGGTTCCCCTGTGATGTGTCCTCTAGTTCCTGGGATTTTGGACTCCTTGTTCCCCGTGATAACTCCTGGTTCTCGTGGCTCTCCTGTGTTCGTTTTCTCGTTCAGATTAGCTATCTTATTTTCCTCGTTTCTTGTGGCTCTCTGTTTTCGGTCTCTTGTTCTGTGAGCTAGCTTATTTTGGATTTGTGCTAAACCCTGTGCCCGAGTTTAGTGTTTTGTTTCTTCCTGTTTCCGTGTGCTTCCCTGGTTTACTTATTTACTCTCTGTTCATTGTGCTTTCATCCCCTCTAGTTTCCTGTGATTTGAGTTTTGTTTCTCCCGGTTCGGTGACCCTTCTGTTCTGTTTTAGTTTGTTAATTATTAAATATCTATTTTTGACTTGCTCCTGCCTCCTGTGCCTATCACCACTTGCGCTTTGGTCCTGCTCCACGTCCTCTATACGTGGCACTCGTTCCCTCGTCCTTCGTCCCAAGACAGTTATGAGGCCACCCATGACCGTAAATGTAGGTAAGTAATTTTGCTGTTTCTCGAATTCACTGTGTAGCCATTTCCTCAAACATGCATGACAATACAATTGTGTATGTTGCCTAGGCGTAATACTGAATAAATAGCTGCATTGTGACCAACACAATGACAATAGCCATGTTTAAGAAGAGTAACTTTGGACTAAAAGTTGATTTGTTCTGTTCTAGTGGAATACGCCATAGCGCTGTTCAGGGCACTCCCCTCACTCGTTCCTTCCCCAAGTGCACCACCTAAGAAGAGGCTGGGACATGCCGGTGAGACATTGCTTCATGTCCTCCAGGTAAAAGTTCACATTTTGTCACATTTAACACTGCATGTATGTCTGCAAAGGCATTCAGTTTAATAAGCACCCCCAACGTTTCATTTAAAAAAAAAAAAATGACTTTGAATAGTTTAGTTTGAATAATTGATTCAATCAAGGTTACACGTGCCTGGACATTGTGGTGTCTTAACAATTTCAGTGATAAGACTGCTCCGGTAGTTTTTTTCTGTTCTACCCTACTAAGGTATTTCTTTTTCTTTAGCCAACAGAAGATCTTGTCTGCATTGGAACCACTTCTGTCGCCACGTTTGCCAAGGAATACTTGGATGAAGGTCTGCTTTACCACTATACCCTGCATCTCACATATCCAAAGTGTGTGGCAACCCTCCCCTCTGTCATTCAGGCAGAAATATTGCAGGATGCTGTCCATGAGCGAGACACCACCGCCTCATACAAAAGGGCCATAGCAGAATGGAAAGATTTTATTAAAGTAGAACTGTATAGCAGTGGGAGTCTGTTGTAGAGTTGTTTTGTTTTTCTGTTATTCATTAGAGCATATTTTGTGGCACCAATGTTCTGTTCAATAATGTAACACATTACTTGCATTCTAGACATTATGACCTGTGATGTTCGTCTCAGTGAAGTTTGCCAACTACCTAAACTGTAGGTATCACAAAGCACTTTTTCAACAATTTAATTTAATAAATAATTGTTGACAATGTTAATTGTGTTTGCTTGGTTTGTTTAGTGTGAATGCGCTCTCATTTTGAGAAAGAAAAGCTATTAATAACTCTTGCATTAAGAATAATCTTGTTTAGTGGGTTCGGGATTTTAAGATCTTTTCACTGAAATTAAGAGAAGCAAACGCTCATAAGAAGTGACAAGCTGGTTTTGAATTTATTTGACTTGGTAAAGTAGTTGGAAATAAGTAGCTACTGCTTATTTCAAGGGATTTCTCCCTTTCTTAAGACCTAAATATGTCTTCTTTCAAGAAATCATACCCAGTCTAAACATCTTACTGCACTTCACTTCTTTCTAGTCTCTTCTCCCCCAAACTAAGTTTATTTTTTGTATTGAGGTGGTCAATTTTTGGCTTATAGTATGTTTCTATTGTAACACCTCCAGTGAAATATTTGGTTGCACTTCTGTGGCAAGGCAATACTATAGTATGCGTTGTGTTGTTAAATATCTCTGCTCTCTGCACCACTTGGGACTGGCAACCCAAGAAGTAGACAAGCAAAGGACATGCAGTTCCACTCGCTCCACAGGAAAATAAGCTCACTATATAATGCACAATGTTTATTTTATATAATATTTCAAATTCAACTCCATCCTAATGTGATGGGCTCGCAAAAGAATACACAAGAAAGAAAATACATTGTCCACAGATTGTGGATTTGAAACTGTCGCTACCCCCTTCCTCCGACACCGACACTGGCCAACCCACCTTGCCACACCTGCCTCCAATCACCTGAAGGTTTAAGAACCGGGCCAACCTGCCAGTCCTCGCCTGTTTGTCAACCTTTCACGGTTTGTCTCCAAGCTGGAAGCCCCACTGTTTGCTACTGCCCGCCGGAATCCTTGCCCTAGCTATTTTAACTAATCCCCTCTGTCTCAGAACTTAAGCCTGCCTGCACCTCCTACACTTCTACTCTGCAGCTTGTACCCAGCGCTGGACTGCTGGACCCCCACCAGCCACTCGTCTGGGATCTCCACCACGGCACTAGAAGCACAATTCCAAATATCAAGTTCCTGATTTTCGGTCTGCATTTGAGTCCCCTGCTTCAAACATGTCACAGAAACAAATCAGGATTTATCAGAAGAAACATACAAGACCCCATTCAAACGAAAATTAAATATTCTGAACAAACAAATTAAGCAAACCAAAAACAAAGTCAAGCAGAAATGTGTCACTCAGAATGGCATGCCTCACCCATATAACAATGCAACCAAGTTGATTAGATGAAAGGAGGAAAAAAAGGAAAAACCATCAAAAAATAATCAACCAAACATGTCAATGGACGCTGAAATATTGTGTTCAGCAAACAAAGAACAAGGAGTGGGAGGCCTGTCATCTGGTCCTGGATGCCGTCGCTGCTGCTAATACATGCATCCGCCTGCTGGTGCAGGTAAAGTGGCGGTGGAGACATAACAGCACTATCCGTGTGTTCTACGACCAGTCTCAGCATGATTAAAAACAAAACAATTCAGATCCACTTAAAAATCACAGCATGTGGGACTAACCAAACAGTCTTAATGGAGAATGCAGGTGATGAAGAGACAGAATAATAAGCAGGACGAGACCTTTCAAACAATGCATTGATATTAGCTCTGTGATGAAGTTAGCATTTGTCAAATCAAGATCACAACACATTTCCAGACGTACTATGTGAATTATGCGTATTATGTGAAGACTGAAAGCAACTGTCAGTGCTTCCTTAAAATGTTTCAACCCTAACTCTGAAAGCATCTCTTGATGTTTTGTTTGTGAGTCAGGGTCCATCATATGTTGAAATGGCTGCTCAAAGTCAGCAGCTGTTTGCAGCTGTTACATGGAACGTCTCTGATCAGGTGTCTGTAATGTATGAATCATGCTGACTTCATTGCACAGCGAATATCAATGCATTGTTTGAAAGGTCTCGTCCTGCTTATTGACCTCTATAAGTATGAAGGTCAAATGTGAATCCCCGACAGAAGGAGTGACCTTTGAACCTCGATTAATGTCCACCTTTGAATGCCCACAGTCTGTCAACACTTGGGTGTTTGGACATGAGACCAACTGTTCTAGCATGCTCTGAGAGTCCACTGTCCTGTGGGCTTCACCTTCAACACAGGGCTGCTCGTTCATGTAGAGTTATAGAATCATACCTGAACAAACGACACAACACTTTAAATGTTCTCTCATGAATCTTTCCCTTGTGTCCTCAAAGCTCCAGAGTCAGACTCAGTTGCATACTGTTAATGTCTGTTTACCTTTGAATGAAGAGAATTTATTGTTGACTTTATTATTTGTTTATTGTTTAATCATTATCATTCCTGACCCTCAATACCACTTTTCCTGAATTTTCTAATTAATGATTTTACCATAAAAGACCAGAAAAGAAAATCCCTTCTTTACACTGTGGGATGACCAACAGCAGATCTCTCCAGAAGTCACATGCGATATCACCTCAGATGGTTTCCTTGGACCGACGATCTGTTTCACCAACTGCTGCATCCACCTGAGAAATAAAGAGACAAACATCATAAGGAATGAATATTTAAAAATGAAGAACTGCTGCTACTCTCGATCACAGATCATCACATCAACCGTCCTCACCTGGTCCAACCTGCCTACACTTTCCTATTCACCTCTTTTAATCTGTCCATCAATCTCTATGACTGCTCTCTAAAACCTTAACTTTTCACTTCTTCTGCTCCCTCACCATCACCAGGCCTCCTACCTCTCTCTTTCTAGTGTACACACATTTATTGTTCTGTATCTACGGAGCTTCATTCCTCTCCTTTCCAGCTCGTACTTCCACAGCTTCTCCTCTCACCACGTCATTCCCGGTGTGATCTTAGGATCCACTTGAAACCTTCCCCAACTCCCGTTGCATACCTCACCACTTTCCGTCCTCATAGCGGCCCTTGCATGCTTCTTTTCTTAGGAACTCTGGGAAGCTTCCTCTTGAACTACAAAGACCAGTGTAACTCCAGACCTTCTCTGGAATATTTTATTCAGAATTGTATTTTGTAATGTGATGAACATGACTTGCACCTGGTTCTGCTGCTGGTTGTACTTTTCTATGACAAACATATTTGCAATGATCACATGGTTTCATGTCATTTCATAAGGTTTTGGTTTGTTTACATGTGAGTAGATTAAACATGGTTGTTGATCACAAATGAAATTAAGAGTAATGGATCAGTTCTGTTACTTGAATGGTCCCGGGCCCATTTGTTCTGGGAAAAGTTGGCGCAGAGATCAAAGGTTAAGAGCCCCTGAACGAGACCATGTATAAACGCACGCACGCACACGTTAGTCTTTCTTTCTTAGTGAGGACCGTCAATGACAGAACCCTTTCCCCAGCCTCCAGTCCTTCACGGAACCATCCAAAACAAATGGTTCACCTTAATCTTGCTAAAATTGTATAATGATAATCGAGTTCTTCTAAATAAAGAACGGTCAAAAATAAAACCTCAAAAGACTCACAACGCTTCACTGGCAACAGACAAAAGTGACACCCGAGTTACACGGCACAAATACAAGGTTCGACAACGGTACTGCTGCACTAAAATCTATTATATTAACATCGGGGCACCGCAACTTACCTGCTCAGAGGTAGGTCCGTTGGTCTGTCTGTCCCTGGGGTCCTTGGAGCGTCACGCAGTGGCATAGTTGCTGATGACAGTGCCTGTTTAAAAATGAGTTGACCGTACGTGCGTGTGCGCGAATACATGCACAGTGAATTAGTTTCATTTATTTCCACGAAAATGTGGGGCATTCACTAAACAGATTCAGACAAATTTAAACCAATAAAACGCACGTCCATATTATGAGTCTGCGCTCGTTTTTCTCCATGACTTTGTCGGGAAACAGAACAGAGCACTCGGGAACAAAGTGTGAATAAAACCCAAAATCGAAGTCAATCTGGTGAAAAAAGTGACTCGTGTGGCTGTAATGTTGTAACAGGGGTCGGAGAAGCTCAAATAAACTGCAGCATTACGACGTTATAGCGTATGAATGAGAAATTTTTTCGTGGTCCTCAGCACGTAAAAAAGGTGTTTTTCGTAACCCCATGCAAGATTCAATAAATAAAATATTTGTGACCACATGCACGAATTGCCTTGAGAGGGTTGTTTGTATACATATATATATATATATATATATATATATATATATATATATATATATATATATATATATATATATATATATATATATATATATATACACATGTACATATATTAGTCTAACCTTAGTCTAAGCCATTTGTTACTTTTGCCACTGGCACATCTTTGCGTGAGCTTTCGGAACAGATCTGGTGAATGAATCAAATTTGCAACACTGGAGCTCCACCCCATAGAAATGCTTTTGTGCAAGATCTTAAAAGAGTCAGGAGTCAGTTTGTTATGATTCTTTACTTTATTACCAACAATCGCACACACACTCTGTCACAGTATACAACTGTGTCGATTATCAGAAATAAAAAAAACGAAAAAAAAACATGTTAATTCTGAATTAATACTGTATATTTAAACAATTTGAATGGCAATACAGTTCTTAAAAAACAAATATTCATTTACACTTGTATCAAAACCATGATAGGTAAAAGAAATCAGCAGAGAGTGCCCAAATCATCTTAGATCTTTTAGATGTGAGAAAACACAAGTACTAGACTTGTAAATGGAATGAACTGTTTCATTTGAAATTGCATTGCCAACATTTTTTTTTAAAAGAGCCGGGAAAGATCAGACAATGTCACTTGTGTGAACTCATCACATTTCAGTATTTGCCAAAAAGGTTTTCAGTGTCAGTTTACCCCCTTCTTTTCCACCTCAAGATTGATAACTGAATTAAACAGTAGTTCAGAGATTTGCCAGGGAACTAATGGTCTTCTTCACTGATGTTGAAGGCCTCTCTCAGGCCCTTCAGAGCTTTTTCCTGTGTGATTTCTTTCCAGAGTTCTGGAATGTTGGCTGGTTTGGCATCGAACTCTTGAGCCAGTTGTTGGTTGTATTTGACAAGAAGATGCTTCCAATAGTCAGATGCTTGTATGCTGGCATCTGGTGGGATGTGCCAGTCTGGATAATACTCTGCATATTGTGTGAAAGGAACAAACTCTTGTTTGGTCTCTTCTGAGCTAAAACTCCAGTTGTCAGCAACACATGTTGTACATAAGTTTTCCGTTAATTTTTTACTCTCCTTGTCACGGCATCTTCCAAAAGCTTGAGGCCGATGGATGGAAGCATGGTGCTTCTCGTGTCCTTTGCCTCCTGCCTCACAGGGAACTTTACAAAACGGACATTGGTGGCCACAACCAATGACCCTCTTGAACAGCTCATCTTCTGGTTTGACAGGAAGTTGGTTCAGAGTTTCTGTGACGTCCTCAGGTTTTAAGAAATCAGTGTGGAAGGATTCTGTCATCTCACTAAGGGACTCTAAAACCATCTTTCCAAACTGATGACTTGTGCTTTTGATCTGGAACAAGCTTCGTCTGACAGCCTCCTCAGATATTGAGACGTCTTTGATCAGACTCCTGCGGATCCCATCAACAAGCTCTGTGATGTTTTCATTGTCATCTGGTGAGTTTCTCACTGCCTCTTCTATCACTCTTCTGATCTTCTCAACAATTACTTTCAGGTTGTTTCTCCTGAGTTTAAGAAGAGTCTGATTCTCTTGCAGCTTCTGTGAAACATGCTGACGTATCCAATCCTTGACAAACCTTTCATATTCACCACAGTACTTGACCAAAGCCTTGAAGTCATCCTGCAGGAGCAACTCTTTCAGGATGCTGTACTGGAAGAAGGAGCGAGAGCTGAACACTGCGGAGTGTGAACTTGTCAGAACCTCATCCACAATGTTGATTCCCAGTGACCTGTTGATGTAATCCTCCACAGCTGGTTTGATACAAAGGGTGACAAAGTACTCTGCTTTGCGCTGGCAGTCGTCCCTCTCTCTGTACAAGTCCAGGAAGTCCTGAAACCACTGCTCCTTCTGCTTTTCCAGCTGCAATCTTGGATCATTATCGGACAAGAATCTCTTGTGCATCTGTTGGAACTTCCTCGCAGCGATTCCACAAATATGAAGTTTCAGCTCAGATCCAAACTGTTTGCTTGTCTTGTGACGATTGTAACTCTCTTCAAGAGATTGATCAACTTCCTGCAGCAGCTCTCTGGTGAATGAATCACTGTAGTCCTGTTTTGTTTGGGATTTATCAGCAATGAACTTTTCTGAACGCTCAATCACTTTATTTGTAAACCCCTGGGGCTCATCGCTCCACAGTCGTAGAAATTTCTTGAAGTTTGAGTCAATGTGTTCATTTCTCACCTGGAATTGGCCTCGACCATGTTGACTCAGATCTCCAACATGAAAGAATAGTTCATTCACATTCTGACGTGATAGATTTTGTGCAAGTTGGTAGAGAACACTTTCAGAAATTTTTCTTTCCTTCTGCTGAGGCACATTATCAGTTGCTGAAGTCCACATTTTATCAAACTCAGTCCTCAGTTCTTCATCAGACAATGTGTGATTACGAACGTCTGACAGAAGCTTCATCACCTCCTGCTCCATCATCTTCCTGGATTCACCCTGAATTTTTTTAACTTTTATGGATGCCTTCTTCCGCTCCAGTGCAGAGTCTTGGTTTGTGTTGACTTCAGACTTGATCTCATTTGAAAGACTTGTGATGCTGTTTGAGAAGTCAGACTTGTATTTTTCAATCACTTTCACATGTTTGCCTTTTCTTTTGTAGAAGCCATTTAGCTTCTCTCTCATCTTGGTCTCTTGTGATTTAATGCTATGGATGAGCTCTGTTTTCTTTGACCTCACTAAAGCAGCTAAGCCTGACTCATGATCAGCATTTTGGATTTCTAACTCTGCCTCTCCACTCTGGGAGAGAATCTCTTTCCTGAACTCCCATTCCCACTGGCTGAACTCTTTAGACAGGTCGTCATAGGCCTGAGCCACCAGGATGTTTCTGAAGCTGAAGATGAAGTCTTCATATTTCACTGCTCTCCACAGACTTGTGATCCATTCAATGAACTCTGGGATTGTTGAGAGTTCTCTGTCCTGGTTGTGTTTAACACTCTCCAGAAGCTTGTTCTTGAAATCTGCCACAGCTTCACTGTAACCTGTGTTGACAGCTGCCATTGGTGGGGTTCCATGCCAGAGTCCTGGGATGTACCAGTTGTTGGTGTCCACGTTGTAATCCAGCACATCAGTGAAGGACTGAACAGAAGGCTTCTTCTCCATTTCTGCAGCAAGCTGAGTCATTTCATTCAGGTGGTCCAACAAACGGTTTCGTTCTGTCATGGTCTTTCCATGAGCTGAAACACCTGCTACATTCTGGTGCACAAAATGACAAATGGGCTTTTTTCCAATCTCTTTCATCCTCAAAAAGGCGTGAACAGCGATCTGCAGAATGTCTTTCATCTCAGTAGTGTTCTCCATGGCAAGGTTGATGATGGTGATGTCACTGAGGCCGATGACAAAGGTTGCCAGTTGGTTGTCGTGCTCATAACTGTCATCAAGCTGAGCTAACTCAGGAGATTTCAGACCCTCTGTGTCGATAAGAAGGATGAAGTCAAAGCCACATTGCATGTCCTCTCCAACCTTCAGAAAGAGCATGTAGGCTCCTCTTGTGCAGCGCCCACTGCTGACAGGAAATCTAACTCCAAACATGGTGTTCAGAAGTGTGGACTTCCCAGTGCTTTGAACTCCCAACACAGTCAGCACCAACAGTCGGCTTCTCCCTCCAACCTTCCGGTGCAGCTCCATCAGCACATGTGAGATCCATCTCTGAGGGATGTTGGAGGCTTCTCCATCCAGGAGCTCTAATGGATAACCATCCAGCAGCAGGTCTGCAGCCAGACCTGGAAGCTTCTCAAGGTTTTGGAGAGGCGAGGAAAACTCAAAAATCAGCCCCATTTCTCTCATGTAATGCTCCAGTCCCAATGAACTGTCAACTAACTTCTGATCCAACTCTGCAACACGTGCTGCATCTTTTCTGTTGCGTTGCTCTTTGAACTGTTGCCGTAGCTCAGTTAGCACGTGTTGTGAATGAGTGTTGAACAAGAACTGCATCCATCTCAGAAAACAGCCTCTTTGTCCTTTATCACTGGATAATAATGTTTCAATGAACGTGGTGACTTTGTTGCTGACCCTTTTTTTTGCTTGTTCTCTCTGAAGCTTCTGTTTTTCTGCTCTGATGTCAGATTTTCGATGTTCAATTCCAACATCAACTGTTACTTTTATACGACATTCCTCTCTTTCTAATCGAGCAAGTGATTTCCACTCTATTCCTTGCAGAGGAAGCTGTTTGTTCTTGAACCATTGAATAGCTCCACAGCCACCAAAGATCTTCTTTCCTTTTTCTTTCTGCTCCACAGTTTGCTCTTCATCCACAGATAGTCCCAAGTCACCAGCAGTATTACGCATGTTCTCAATACTAACAGAACTGTTCAACTCAGAAGTCCTGATAGCTTCACCAAGTATCTTCGAAAGCCCAGCTGCATTAACGGTTGGTTCTTTAATTCGGACATTGTCCTTTGACATCTCCAGTTCTTCCAGTGTTTTCTTGACTGTCTCCATGTTTTCACGACTGTTAGTGCGATTCACCACGAGGAACATTTTAGATTTCAGATTTCTCACTGATCTGAGAGTTTGGTTTTCAGCCTCTTCCACTCTGTCCAGGAAAACAAACACAGCAGCGGACACCTCCATGAGGAAAGTGAATTGTGTTTGGGACTCTGAGATGTCTCCTCGCAGGTTTGCAAATGCAACTGGATTGGAGAAAACATCAAGATTTTCTCTTCCACTGGGGAGAAACCAACCAACCTCAACCAGACCAGCAGATATTTTCCTCTCCACTTCTCCTCCCTCCATCTCTCTGTGGATGAACATGTTGTGACTCTGCTGGCCACGACTCAGGACTTGATTTAAAATCTGAGATTTGGATAAGGAGCAGTTTTTCAGCCTCACAAAGGAAATGAGAGGAATTCCTTCCCGGACGATGTAGTTCTCCTTGAACCCTCTTGACTCTGACAAACCATGTGGCTGCCACTCTTTTATGATTTCTCTCAGAGCCCAAAGCATGAGTGTGCACTGACTGTTCTCAGTGGGTGGTAACAAGAGAGGAAGAGGAAACTGACACATTGACATTCTGAGGGCCATTTCCTGCTGCAAACAGCTGTCAGCACAGAGGAACAGAGCAACTATGAGGTCCAGAGGATGAACATTGTCATCTTCATCTGCTCTGTCCTGATCTTCATGAACTTTATCTTCATCATTGACTTCATATTTGTCACTGAATAAGTCATCCATTGTGCAGTTGAATGTTGATTTCTTTAAGCACCTGCACTCAGCATTGAGTTTGAATAGCTTTGTGAGAAAGAGGAATGGCAATTGGTCTACAGTCAAAGCTTCATTCTGATCAACTCTGCTCTTCTTGATCTCCAAGAGAGATTGCAGAGTCAGCTTGTTGGGGTAGTATTTCTCCAATCCAAGTTTGGAAAGAATGTCCTGTAGAGCTGTAAACAAGAATCAGTTAAAATTCATTAATATCACTGACGTTTTGGGTTCTCATCCTTTTTTCATCAATGATGCCAAAGAGTAGTAGAACGACTTGCCTCACCGAGCAAGAGAGCCTGTGGGCACTAAGTGACCCCTGTTCTAAACCCAGTTAGATTGTTACTCCAACAAAAAAAAATTGTTTAGGTGAAATGTATGACAATCTCCCCTTCAAAAGAATATAACTTTCAATTGCTTATTTAGTAATATGAGTTCAGTACAATAATGGACCAAACACCAAGATATGCCCTCAACTGAGCGAAGTACAGCAGCAAACAGCAGTTGTTGAACCCAGTCTCGCAAAAGCTCTTTAGCTGGATCAGCAAATAAATGGGAACTTAAAGATGAAAATCTTTATGGTGTCGAGGCTAGGATCCTGCAGCTAATGAATTAGAGATTGTTAAGATATTAGTTGACGTAAAAAATAACTGGGCTCCTAAATGCACGCTTGTACACGCGAAGCACCGCTTGGGACACCAAGAAATGATCATGCCGCGGACGATTTGGCTCAACATTCGGATCATTGTCACAATCCAAGCGAAACTTGTGTGATATATTTCATCAGTTATTCATTCGCGATTGCGGTGAAATCATTAAATCCAGTGGAACATATCCGATATCCGCAGCTGCCCCTGAGTCCAGGTGCTGTTCAGTTTGTTCTCAGTTCCACAGCTATCACTTGCATTCTGTCCATGTGGCAGTTGTAAAGTTATTTTGACAATGATAACAGCGCATTTGAGAAACAAAGCTCAACAACAATGAACCCCCCAAAAAGGAGCTCTCTCTCACTCTCTCCTCCCTTCACACCTGAGACCCAACACCACAACATTCGGTCAAAATTATACAGTTGACATCCATCTGCCCACTCTGCTTTTTTACTTGCCCATTTTAAACTAAATAACACAGGACACATTTGTCTGATTCATGACCACAATGTTGTGTTTTAGAAAAAATTAATTACATTTCCAGCGAGATGTTGGCTATTCATGATGTCTAACTGTACTTGCATTCCGCTCTGTCAGCATCAAGCCACACACTCACAAAGCCTGTTAGAAGTGACAGACTCATTGTGTGTCAAAATACTGAGACAAGCCATAAGTCTGGCAAAATCAAAAAGAAATATTGTGCAGTACAGTATATCTATTGATCATTTATCTGTCCGCATCTATTTTTATCTGTTCATGAGCAATTGGCTCCCAGGTAACCAAGAAAGTGTCCTTGAGTTGGTGTGATCTCATGATTCTGATGCTAATATTTGTCATATGCCATGGCTCCAGTCCCCTAGTCTGCTGGGGCACATCAATTGCTCTCACACAGAACTAAGTGCCACAAGCAAAGTTTTATTTAATGTTGTAAAATATTTTGATGTAAAGTACATTTTTTACAAATTTTCAGAAAGTGTGATGGCTTCAAACTGAAGGGCCCTTCTGGATTTATGTTTTTGAGTGAGTTTCATTTTCATGAAAGCTGCTTAACTGCCAATGGTTCTGCAGTGAATACGAAACTCCCTCCAGACGAAAACAGTGTTGAGCTGTAAACAAAATTACCATTTCATTGGGCTTGTGTGTAATAATCATCATCATTTTATTAATTATTTTTAAATAAAGTGGGTGCGCTATTCACCTTGCACAGAGACACTGTTCCTCACAATCCTGGAATCTCACAACATCATTCAGCGACCAGCATGTGAATCGTGAGCTCATTAGGACAGACAGCAGTGAAAGGCCCACAACAAAAGAGCTCCCCAAACCCCGCTTCACACCTGAGTCTCAAGAAAGCCCAGAACTTTCACTCAACTGTCTGCAGACTCAGACTATTTTCACAAAATATTTTTTGCACTAATAACGTATTATTACGACTTGCTAATAGCATGAAGAAGTAATCTCAAGTTTGCCACAGACATGTGACGGGATCCTCCAGTAACCTATCCCTGAGACATGGGACTTACTGAGTGAAGCCCTAATCCGGAGAGGTCTCAAAACGCAACCAATGTTGGTGTGAAACCAGGTTTCAGTAGTCACTGTGCGGTTAGTGTATGAAGAGAAAGTGCCACCTTCAGTTCACACCTTGTAGTGCAATGAGTAGTTGGGGTTTGCATTATTAAAAGACACTTCCTCCAGCGACTGCAACTGTGTTGGGAGGGGAACTATTGAATGGCTCCAACTGTAATTCACCCAATAATCTACTCACTCAGTCTTTAAAGGGGAAAGAGTCATGGTTTCCACTCCTGCTTTGATTTTGTAACTGCTTTCTCCTCCTGGCATGTCTTTCTGCTTCCTCTTAACCGAGCTTGGCACCATCAAATCTGACTTAAATCTCTGCTGGTCACCTTCACCTGTGCTGACAAGCCACTGACACTTGGTGTTCAGCACCACAGTGTCTACTCCTGTCACTCGCATCAGTTTACACAAGCATTTTTCTCCTTGGATTACTTTTGTGTTTTTTGTTTTTTTTTGCTCTTGGATTGCCCTGTTTTTTCACCTTTTCATCTTCCCACCCCCACATTCATTCTGTTGTCATGTTTATTTGTTTGTGTTGTGTCTTCTCTGATCATGCCTGGCTCTTCTGGACTCTGGGCTTGTTTCACAGACTTAACTTTGGATTGTAGACTCACTTTGTATTTTGTTCCATTTGAGTCTCTATGTGTTAGACATTTTCTCATGGTTGATCGCTCAGTTTGTTATTATGTCTAATTTGCTTATTTTGCCTATTTGTCCATCGTCGGAGGCAAATGGACCCTATTGCTTAGTGGATGGAGTGGATTGGATCTGGGTCTCTTACTGTTCGACGACCAAATTAAAATGTGTTTTATATGATAGAACAAAATGTACCTTCGACTTTGTCTTCTGATGCCATGTTCGCTTCCTCTTTGTCGTTCAAGCCATGACGACCTAAAATCAGAATTAGTCATGTTTATTTTCCATGTGAAACCTTTGTGTGCCACAGTTACAGTGTTGAAGACATGAGGAATGAAATAATGCTTGTTAGTGATGGGCTGATGAGGCTTCATGATACAATACTGTTCTGAGACAATGATGATCAAGCAGGCAGTGACATCTGTGGGCCTCCGTGATGAATCCAGCTATTATCGTATTTTTACACTCAGCCTCATTTTGATCACTGTGAAGCAGTGATCAAAATAGCATCTTTCTAGAAGAGTATAAATAGAGGGAAAATGTTTGGCTTGTTCCCATTTTCTGATCATTATTGTCAAGAAGAAGGAGCTCAGTGAGGACCTGCATCAACATCTTGTGTAGGCCAACACTAAAGGTAAAGGTTCCAAGGTCATATCAAAGCAGTATGATATCCCTGTGTCAACAGTCCAGAGCATTAACAACCAGCACAAGAACACTGTTAAAAACCTCAGTGAGCGGGACAGGAAGCGTAAGGTGTCCACAAGACTTGACAGGAAAATCTGCTGAGAGGCCAATAACAACCGCCAGACAACAACCAAGGCCCTTCTACCATCAAACAGTTCTTTGTACAGAGGAGGTCTTTGTCCTGGTGTGTCTTCTGTTTATTTGTATTTACTCCATGTTGCTGCTTACAACACATTTCCATCATATGTCTAATAAAGTACATCTGTCTAGTGTTGACACTAGGATGAAAAGGCTACAGCTGTTATAGAACACCATTAGGTCATTCAACAGTGTATTTCCAATACGTGTAATTTCTCAAACCTAAACGGGTCAACTATGGACCTGGTGATAATGAAGTCCAGTGCCAAGTGAGGATACATCAATAATCCATATCACATATGAAAATGCATTCATATAATACATGCAATAACAGGATAACGGCAAGCAGAAGGCATCATTCATGTGTACAATAGAGGTGATCTATTTACTTCCTACCTCCAACTTCACCGTCCTGTTCTTTTAACATTTTCCTGGAGGTGTTGACCCATCAAGTCAGCCTTCTCCTCCTTCACTTGTCCTGAGGCTCCTCCAAAGTCAAACCAATCCAGAGGCACAAAACAAAAAACACTGAATAGACAGCTGCAACATTTTAATCATTTTTATAATTGCAGATTCTTGCAATTTACTTTAAGTTGCTTTCATACTTAATGTGTATTTAACAATTATAAATTTTCATTTCATTTCATTTATTATTGTTTATTTATGTTGATATGTTAATATCAATCATACCACTTATTTTCTTCATTCTGACATTCTTGAGGAATGACTCAAAGCATAACTTTGGTGTTCTATATTCTATAGTTGTGATTGCACGTAGTCGGGTGTGTTTTTAGTAAGTGAGTGTGCTGCGTTACTGAGCCTTGTGTGTTAATAACTGTTATTACTGTTTGCTGTGTAGAGTTATGAAGCAATCAACAGCCATTCATAATGATTTTTTTAGCGTCAGGATTGTTACATTTTATCTCCAATATTTATTGCACTAGGGGAAAGGTGTGAGTTCTTCTTCTTCTTCAGGCAAAACCCCTCATTGCGATGACATTTTGCTTAGCTAGGACCTAAGATGTAAAAGCTTTTATTTGATGATTCATAATAACTTGTTATAATTGCGTTTAAGTTTGGTTTGAGTCATGATAAAGATTTGCCTTTTTAGTGGATTGTTAGCTGTTGGTTGAGAGGCTGAGGAATGGGTTATGAAAATGAGTTTGAACAAAGGAGACTTGTTTGCCAATTTCTTGTGAGGACATTTTGATCTGTGTGTGTGCCAAATACCGGCAAGTCAAGCAGGAGCTCATAGTAGACTGTGTTGTTTTTTACTTTGTGGTTGGCTGATGTGAGAAAAGAAGCTTGTTGTTCAATCGAATAAGAGGCATTAAACATCATCAAATAATTGCACTTAAAATTAATTAACAGAATAAATAAAAATTAGCTATTTTTGAATTCCAGGTGTTCACATAAACTACATCATTCATTCTGTCCACTGCTGTCAGGTTATTATCATTGTTGTTATTTTAAGTATATTTCATTTTTCATTTTTTTTTTAAAATTTCTTTCTGATTCTATAGTGTTGATTGTTGCCTCGCCGATGCCTTTAATGTTAATATTTGTATTTAAATAATGTTTAAACCAAATGTCCCCATTGTAGCAAGAGTAAAGGTCTGATCTAATCTAACACGTTTATATTGCATGGGAACTATAGACCCATCTTCTCTTATACTCTTATGTGCAGGTGCTCATATTCCAAAGCACCAAGATTTAAAAGACCGATTTTCACTGCAAATGTTTATCATCTTTCTGTTATCTAAACAAAAATTACGTTTAGTCTGCTGTATGTTCAAGAATAAATGGACAATGGTGAACAATTTGTGAATATACTGCAGAGATAGACCTGTCAGCTCGCAGATCCAATGCATGATGTAGAAAATACACTATAAACATATAAACATATCAATATTTAGAATTCATTAAACCCATCTAATGTAATAATCTTACCTGATGTCAATGAGAAACCGTCTGCATCTGCGATCAAGTTCAGTCAGACTGAGACCTTTGCTACTTGTGACATAGCAACTCACAGGTTTCCTGACCTGTGTTCTTATTGGATGTTGTCATGTTAATTATTAATGCAGGATTTGACCTTCATGAATCAGCTGAAGAATAAAAGGTGAATGTTCAATATAACTGTGAACATAATTATGCATGAAACTGAACAACTACATACGTCACTCATCTGGGACATCAGGTACAATAAAATCAGATTAGATGGCCTTTATTACCAGACATTTTAGACCAGTCTGAATGAGTCATATCATACTCCATACTCCAGTCTCTAAGCTTCAGTAAAAGAGTCCAGGGATATTTCCCAGGTTATACTAGTCTAATGTGCATGGACCAGCGGTAAAGGTGTACACATACATACTGTAACTCTTCTTCCATATGCCTCTCACTTTGAAGTCAATTTGTCATTGCCAAGATCTCAATTTTCTTTCCTAATTGTTCCTTCATTTCATTTATTTCTGAGTTTTTTCCAGAGAACATCTTGGTGTCAAACAGTGGTCAGCAGTTGATTTAACTGTGACAACTCTCACTTGTCTGATGACTTGCTTCCTTTCCTCTGAATTTCCAACAGGCACCCGCTGTACCAGGTCGTAATGTTTTGATGCAATAAACAAAGACAAACTAAAGAAAACAAAAACTTCATGAACAGGCTATGAAAGACATTAAAGGCGCTGCAATGTGTGGCAACCTGTTTCAGACCTGAGCTTCATTATTATCATGATTATTATTATTTATTTATTTTTTTTATTAACAAGGTGCATTTGTACAAAGGACATTGAGCTAATAGCTGTGGGCATGAGGCCATAATTACATTTTCTCATGTTGTTGCAGTGGTTGTTTACATCCCTGCCTCTGATAATGGTGAAGCTGCTCATGATGTTCTGCTGTCAGCTGTGAGCAGGCTGCAGACACAGCAGCCTAATTTTACCCTTATCCTCATATTATCCTCATCCTTATCTCTGGAGACTTTAACCACGCTGCACCCTCATCAGTTCTGCCTTCATTAACCCAGAACATCGCCTGCAAAACCAAATACATACTATGTATACTAACACCAAGGAAGCATATGTATTGTCTCCTCTCCCTCTCCTAGGTAAATCTGACCACAACTTGGTCCTCCTGCAGCCAGTGTACAAACCATTGGTAAAGAGGCAGCCACCTGTGACATGCACAGTGAAGAGATTGTCTGCAGAGGTTGAAGAGGACCTACAGGCCTCTACTGTTCTCCGAGTCCCAGGGGATGCCTTAATTTGGATGGATTTATCAAGATGGCCGAACTTCCATGGTCACTTTCCTTGTATTCCTTTTCATTCTACTATCCCTTATCCCTGTATGAACTGTGTAAAAGTATGTCTTTATCATTATTATAGTGTGAATATAGGTTTAGTAGTAGAGTGCATCATGGATTGATCATGGCACAGCATGCATTTAAATTATGATGTAAAAAATGGTCAGAATTTTCATTTAAATTATGATTAAGATATTAATGAAACATATTGACTGCATTAACAGATTATTCTAAGTACGATTATTTCTTGTGACATACAGTATTTTTCTTCATCAAAGCACGGATGGTCTGTAATGATTGTCCCCAAACTAATGCCTTGTTTAAGGTAATAATACGAGGCAGAGGTACATTTGTTTTGTAACACATACTTCCATATTGTGTGTGTGCGCGGCCTTATTAAAGGTGTCACGTTATTTATTAATGTTGGAGGCAATCATTTTTAACCTTGGAATTATCAGAACAGTAAAAGATTTATGTTTATTAGCGCTGTGATTAGGATATTGAAACATTTATAGATGACGCTGACCTCAGTTCAAGCTGGTCAAGAGTCAGCAGCTTGATAACTAGCTTTAAAGTTTAAGCAGTTAAATCAAATAGCGATGTATCTTAGCTGAACTCTGACTTTCAAATGTTTGTCACGTCCACTTTCTCCTCAGGTCAGAAGTCATTTCTCTGCCCAGGTAAAACTTACACGTTTTAATACCAAAATATAATGGTTCATTTTAATTCCGGTTGATAGTGAGTTCCACATTCCACAGATTCAATAAAATATATTATTTTTATTTTAGGATATTCAGAAATGGTTTTATTATATTTATTTTATTCAGTTTTTCCAATTTTCTAAACAGTTTGCCTGAACTGAAATTTGATGAACATGACTTGCACCTGGTTGCTGGTTGGACTTTTCTAAGGCAAATATATTTGCACTGATCATGTCACGTTCTGTGTCTTCTCCCATGCTTTTATTTTGTTATTGCCTGTTCGTCTCATGTTCCTTTGTTCCCACCAGCTTAATAGCCTGCACGCAGGAGCTCGTTTGATGATCAAGCCTCGCAGATTTCTACACCCAGTAGTGATGTGCGGATCGATCCTGAAATACAGATACCTCCGATACCGGATCTTGATTCTCTATAATTGATTCTCAAACCAAAATATCGATACTTTCAATACTTAAGTAATTTGAGGTCATGTATATCCTTAACATGAACACGATGAAAAGTAACCAAACTATTGCATAAGCGTCACAGTCAAGACTCGATCATGGTCAGTGCTGCTGAATGGGCGACCTTTAGTGGAGACGTGTGGAGCTACTTCAGCGCCACAAACAACCAAGAAGCTGAGTGTGACTGTCGAAAAACAATACGACGTTCTGGCAACACAACAAACATGGTGAAACACTTAAGGTTAAACCACGCAGTTCAGTACTATGCATCGATGAGGTCAAAGGAGGAGGAGTGTTCAGTGTCCGCCACAGGTGCAGCTGCCAGGACAAGACAGAGGTCTCTGGCGGAGTCATTCCATGCAGCAGGCAGGCAATATCCAGGTAAAGTAAAGTGATAAATAATATAACAAATAATAATAATAGTGATAGTATGTGTATGGCTGAAATAATCTCACTCATCCTAACTTTAGCCTAGATTAATTTATGTCAAGATTCCTAGGTAGTTCACCTTTAAAAGTAGATCTTTTAAATTATACAGTGCAATGACAAACTGTAAAAGATGAATACAACATACAACAACATAAAAGATGAATACATATATAATATTATATATATATATAATATTGTATTATTTTCAATCAAACTTTAACGGTTAAATTAATATATATAACTTGAATTAATTATTGATATTAATTTAACAGTGCAATTATTGTGGTAAGATTTGTTTAAATATTTTACTAGCAATTTCAGTTTTGAGTGGCCAGTATAATAATTCAAATATCTACAGAAAGGGGATACATCCCCTTTCTGTAGATAGTTGAACCTAGTAACTGGGAATAACCTGGGAATTACAGCCACGTATGTATCGGCAGAGAGAGTCTTTTCAAAGACAGGGGAGGTTCTGAGTAGTGATGGGTAGATGAGGCATCCTGTATCGTTTCGACACAGTGACACACTGTATTGACACTGTGTTGACACTGTGTTGCTGAATACTGACACCTGGTGGACTTGCAGGAAACATTTGACAGGGTCATCTGACACTGATCTGTCAAACCAATTTCATCCAATTCCATTGATTAGGCATTTGCATTCACATTATTTTTACATATACGTAATTTCATTAAAAAAAAAAAATCTTTGATATTCGACACACAGTTGATAAATTAAGTGAACATCTGTCTGAATGCCTCAGTAAAAGTGTTGTGAATGACAATGGACTCATTGTAATTAAAGATTTTTATTTTTTCAAAAATAGTTTCTCCAGCGTTTTGTTATTCAGTCTATTTCTTTTTTTTGAGGCAATTTACCCCGCCTTTGAGAAGATCCTCTCACAAGGCACTGAAGAGGCCGGTGTGCACAACACCTGTGTGGCCAATATAAATAGGTGAGGGAACGTTGCCTCCATGGACTTCCAGTATAAGAGCGGGTCTTCCGTACGTGCAACGTGTCCTGTTGACAGATGCGCTTCCTTATAAACACAGTTTGGCGCGGGACCGCTGTGTCGACACGGTTCCGGTAGTGGTCACGTGACTTTCTTAAAGCGGTACGCGCACCGACACGGGGTTTGCCCTGGAAGCTCGGCGCACGCATCGACGCCTCAGTGTCGCTGGACCCATCACTAGTTCTGAGCAAAAAAACGGAACAGACTAAAGGGCGTGTGAGAGTATTTCCTTGTGTGTGAGTGTGATTTAGATCCACCTCCGAGCGCTTTTCGTTATTTGGGCCTCGTGAGTAACCTCCGAGTGCGTCTTTTGTTGTCCCTCATAGTCAGGTTTGGTATTCATCGCCTGTTTTCTGCTTTCAGGGTTTTCCCTGGCCTTGTTTGTGTTTCCTCACTCTGCGTTTGGTGTGACGTCCTCAGTTCATCCCCAAGTCCCTGAATGAATGAATTAAGTGCTGTCTGGTTCCATCCACTCCCAATCAGTGATGCCAGTAACATGTTACTGAGTAAGAGTAACAGCTTACTCACTCACGAGTAATCTAACGCGTTACGATTCCAAAAAAAGTAATCAAATTAAAGTGACTTATCTAAGTCACCATGTGTTGCTATTGTTGCCATTGTTGGGAAGCGAAATGTTTTTGTACAACTGCGTCTTTGGGCATGACGTCATGTGCGGGACACAACAATCACGTTTTGAACACGTGGGTAGCTCACAACACAAGCACAAGCATCTGATTGTAGCTTAAAAAATAAAAAATATTTCCCTACATTTTATTGTATAAATGGCAATATGTCATTTCGTTTTTTGTTTTTTTTTTTTCATCATTTTTGTGAGTGGTTTTTGCTCCATTGGGTTAGAGTGTGTCAAAGCAAAACATTGGCTGTACATTCACATAACTGAGATTGTGCTAAAAAAAAATGATCCTAAACATGGAAAAAAACACTGCACCCCCAAGAACTCCAACCTCAAAATTGACAAAAGATATTCTTTAGTCAATGAGAGCTGGCGTAGCCTTGCTCACAGCCCCGCAGCTCTGCAGCTTCGTGTTGGGGTTTACCCCGGTGAACGAGAGGGTCGCGTCCCTACGCCTACGGGTTGGGGACAGGTGTCTCACAGCGGTCGCGGCTTACGGGCCGAACAGCAGTGCAGACTACCCGGCTTTCTTGGAGTCACTGGGAGGGGTACTCGACAGTGCCCCAACCGGGGACTCCATTGTTCTACTGGGAGATTTCAACGCCCACATAGGCGATGACAGCAAACGAACACCATGTTTGAGCACAAGGGTGTCCATAAGTGCTCATGGCACCAGGACACCCTTGGCCGGAGGTCTATGATAGACTTTGTGATCGTGTCATCTGACCTTCGGCCACGTTTCTCGGACACTCGGGTGAAAAGAGGGGCAGAGCTGTCAACCGATCACCACCTGGTGGTGAGTGCGATCCGCTGGCAGGGGAGGAAGCCGGTCAGACCGGGCAGGCCCAAACGTATTGTGAGGGTCTGCTGGGAACGCCTGGCGGAACCCACTGTCCGTGGCGTCTTTAACTCCCACCTCCGGGAGAGTTTCTCCCAGATCCCGAGGGAGGTAGGTGACATGGAGTCTGAGTGGTCCATGTTCTCCTCCTCCATTGTCAGTGCAGCTGCACGTAGTTGCGGTCGCAAGGTCTCCGGTGCCTGTCATGGCGGCAATCCCCGAACCCGGTGGTGGACACCGAAAGTAAGGAATGCCGTCAGGCTGAAGAAGGAGTCCAATCGGGTCTTGATGGTCTGTGGGACTCCTGAGGCAGCTGACGCGTACCTGCAGGCCAAACGTGCTACTTCCCATGCAGTCTTGGAGGCAAAAACTCGGGTCTGGGAGGAGTTCGCTTACCTCAATTGGTGATGTTGTCGGGCGTTGGAAAGAATACTTTGAGCATGGAGCATGGTTCGCATTGCCGGCAGTAAATCAGACCTGTTCCCGGTGCTTGCTGGTCTCCGCCAGGGCTGCCCTTTGTCACCGGTTCTGTTCATTACTTTTATGGACAGAATTTCTAGGCGTAGCCAGGGGTCGGAGGGGATCCGGTTCGGGAACCACAGAATTTCATCTCTGCCATTTGCGGACGATGTTGTTCTGCTGGCTTCATCGGACCGGGACCTTCAGCATGCGCTGGGGCGGTTTGCAGCCGAGTGTGAAGCGGCCGGGATGAGGATCAGTGCCTCCAAGTCTGAGGCCATGGTTCTCGACTGGAATAAGGTGGTTTGCTCTCTCCGGGTCGGTGGAGAGTTCTTGCTCTGGAGTTTAAGTATCTCGGGGTCTTGTTCTCGAGTGAGGGAAAAGGGGAGCGTGAGATTGATAGACGGGTTGGTGCAGCGGCAGCAGTGATGTGGTCGCTGTATTGGACTGGGAGGAGACCCCGGGGAAGACCCAGGACTCGCTGGAGAGATGATGTCTCCGCTCTGGCCTGGGAATGCCTCGGGATCCCCCGGGAGGAGCTGGAGGAGGTTTGGGCTTCCCTGCTCCGAATGCTGCCTCCGCGACCCGACCCCGGATAAGCAGCAGAACAAGGTGAAGGTGAATGATGTTACTCTCAAAAAGGTTGAGTGACTGGGTGCTGACTCTTGACACGTCTGAATAAAGGTCATTTTAATCATTAGGGTGGTTCAATGTTCTTATTACGGTGATAAACAAAAATCATAAACCTTTTATTGGTCAGATCAAAGTGTTCGCTAGTGTTCCTCCATTAATAATTAATAAGGAGGACGTGTGATGTTGGATGTAAGGAAGGTGTTGCCATCTGACCTCTTTCATTTTGACAAACACAGAATTTGACTGGGCATCATTCACATCAGGTAAGATTTGATTTGCATCTTATTGTGTTTTATGTACATCAAATACTGGATAAAACACATGGTGACTGCAGGTCAGGCTCAGCTGCATCTTGATGTTCACTGTTCGTCTGTGTTGCTTTATTACTGATTCAACCTCTTGTTGAGAATAGTAAATGATGTATTGTACTGTGGTCCGTAACCACGTGCTTTTTTCCATGTACCTGTAGGTCAACCAGGAGGAAGGAGACGTAAATAAATAACTGTAATTATCTGTGAAGAGCTCCTGCTGCCTCTGACAGCTATGTTTACAAGCTTGGAAATTATGTTTAACTTCTTTAACATTCAAATAAATAGTACAGGTTCATATTAAATTTGACCTTTGACCTCAGCAAGCATCACTCAGATCAGATCAGTGAGCTTTGTGGCTGCAGAGTCACAGATTTAAGGCATATTTACACAACACACCAAAGTGAAAACACAAAACATTATTGTGAAAATAAAAAAAAACAAAACTTGCAATAGTCAACTACAGGTCAAGGTCACTTGATCCTAGGTAAATTTCAACCACTCTGCTGTGCAGTTCATCATCCAGCCAATCAACTCTCTCATAGGTTAAGATGCATTCAGGGTGCAGAAAAAAAATCAGTCAATAAATAGAAATTCTAACAAACAGGCAGGGGAGCACAGAGAGTCAGAGTATGATCAAATTGCTCTGCCTTATGTTCAGGATTTTCGTAGGTGGTTGATTGCACAGCAAAATTAATTGTTAACACTTGACAACAGTGAGCTGGGGACCGCACTGCCCCCTACCTCGAGGGATTGTCAGTTTACTCCATTAATGGTGCTCTGAACTCAAATAAGGGTCAACAGAGGTGAAGGTATCCTCCACCTGCCCATTCTCTTGTGCAGAATCCCACACATCTAACAGCTTTGTAACAACTGTGTATTTCCATTTCTCAGTCAATGCAATATAGTCATTTGATAAATGTGAGGTTTGGTCTGCTGTTTTAGGGTGAGAGGCAAATAGACTGCCCTGTGATCCATAAAATTTAGATTTGCTCCAAAATAATTGGTAGAATTTTTATTTATTTATTTATTTTTGCCTAGGTGAAGACCCTCTGCACACATTTGGGTTGTAATCCTCCTGTTGACAATCCCTGTGCCAGACTGTTTAGTTCGATGCCAAAGTCAGACGCATCTCTCATGGAAAACTGCAGTGATCATGTAGTAAAAAGTAGTAAAAAATTTTCAATTGTTGTCCACATTGTTGAAATAGTACATGCATTTCCAAAAACTATTTCAACAAATAGCTGAACTTGGATTTACTCCTGCTCATAATGCATATGGAGGTAAATATCTGAGTCAATTTCCGGACAATAAGCAGCTACTTTTTTATCGCGGCCTGAGCCCTGCGGCTTATATATGGATTTTTTCAGGCTGAAATCAGATTATATCAGATGCGGTGAAAGCAGAGGCGTTTTATTCACCCTTAAAGACCTTAAAAACCATTGTTTCCATCCATGTGTCCACAGCTGTCTAGATCTCCTGGAGGTCTGGAATCAAAAAGAAGCAGCTGAGACCGGCAGTGGTGTCTGAAACTTTGGGCACACGGGTGAAAACAACACATTTTGAGGGCATTAATGTGAATAAAAGATGTGAGACGCTGTCTTGAAAAAAAAAGCATTCAGCTCAAAAGTCACCAGCGAGTCGGCTTTGGGCTACTGACTTGTGCCCGTCTGGAGAGCTGCACCTTGTCTATTGTAAGGGCAATGTGGCCAAGTCAAGATGCTCCGTATTACGCACCTTGTTTCCGCTACTTCCTTACTCTCGATGCAGGACCCCGTTTCCAAATCTAGTTTTTAAAAGCGTTTCTAAGCCGATGCACCACTGACCTGTCCACAGCGCAGACAGCACCACTGCACCTGCACCTTACAGACTGGTGCAGTTTATGTATGAACAAGATCGATTTTCCTTCTTAAATGCTGTGGGTGCGCCTAATTTTTCCGTGCGCTCTATAGTCTACAATATTAAATAAAACCAGATCAGAAAGAGTCACAGACCGGGCAAAACAAAGCGAAGTCGAAATGTCCAAAATCAAAGCAGAACAAACAGAGACAAAAACACAAGGAACAGAAATAGTAAATCAGAGAACAAACCATGAAACTCGTGGAAACAGAGGAAGGAACAGAACACCAACTCAGGCACCAGGGTTTCAGAAAGATAAATCAAAATAAACAAGCACGGGGAGGTGAAAGACTGAACGAGGAGAGCCACTTCACCACAGGAGCAAGAGGAGACGATCTGGCACACATTGCGGGAGTCCAGGTGTTCTTATACGCAGGTGATCAGAGGATGATCGGCTCCAACCGTGTGACACAGGAACAGGAAGAACGGAGGGAGAAAACAAAAACAGGACTCAAGGGACCAAAATAAAAGCGGATTATGACAATTTCAGAACGATGTCCCTGTGAATGCCGTCTCTTAGTCTTAACAAATTGACACCAATTGAATGTCCTCAGCTCATTTCACATTTCAGTTTTGGACATTTTACATATGTACAGTGAATTACTTGCTTAGGGATTGAATATAATGTAATATCTCATTCACTGTGGACTGATCTTCAACTCAGGTAACGAACACGTGTGTGAATCAATTTACTATACTTGACAGTTAAAGAGGTTAGAGAGTAGTTTTAAAAAATGTTCTTCCAACATGGTCAACATGAGGTGTGTTGCTGATTTAAGGTTGTAAGGAATTGGACAAAGCATAGGCAGAGAACATGGCTTCAGTGAATAAAGATGAAGATGAAGGTATGTGTTGTCATTGTTATTTAATCATCTTTCAAACACGATGAGAGAAGTTCAACAAAGGTGGTCGACATTGCCCAGAAAAGGAGGGGAGTGAACAATGTCATATCGATAAAATACTTAGCTGACCAGCCACTTACTGTAAGTACTGGCTAAACCAATGGATCATGTCGTATCATTAAACCAACAACCACGTCTTGTAATTTTCTTGGAAAAACAAATGATTGTAACCACCAGAGAGAAGGAAGTTCAGGACAAATCTGCACATCAGCTTTGTCGCAAGTGAGAACACCACTAATATCAGGTCTGTAATCTGTTCACCACAGTTATCACATCAAAGATGAAGTTTGTTTACTCAGACTGAAGCTCGCACAGCTGCACATCATCAAGTCCATTCATAGTTGAGCTAAACAGCTACATGCACGACCGTTTAACGCATCATCCACAAAGTGTAGTGCGAGGAAGAGAAATTCCAGTTGCGCTCGCATAGTCTCCAAAAGTCTGGTCTTAGCCAGACCTTTGTTTTTCTGCGTCTTTGTGTGTCTGTGGTCATTGATATATTTTATTTTAATTCTTTTACAAGTTTGGCGAAGAGACTCATGCCTTCAATGTTACTTGTTCATAAAAGCCATGAGTCCCAGACTTCCGGGTCTTAACTGGAAAACAACCACCAAAAACCCCAAAAAATGTCATCAAAATAGAAAAGGTCACAAAATATTTTTTTTTACAATATGATTTGACAACACCAATACAAACTATGGATTAGTGATGCTGGGATCCCTTGAGTCTTGAATGTTGACCAACTCAACATTCAAGACTGGCACCATGAGTGGTAAGAAATCCAACGAACCGACGGTGGTTGACTTCTGGCAGGCATTTTAGAAGGGAGAGCGGGATTGGCAAATTGGGATCAGGTGTGTGCAAGTCTGCCGATGGTGGGAAAAGAGGGAGACGCCCCCAATCCTGGAAGAGAGAGGTATTCATCTGGTTTGCAATA
Source organism: Synchiropus splendidus (assembly GCF_027744825.2). Classification (NCBI taxonomy): domain Eukaryota; kingdom Metazoa; phylum Chordata; class Actinopteri; order Syngnathiformes; family Callionymidae; genus Synchiropus; species Synchiropus splendidus. The sequence goes on along the minus strand of NC_071334.1, from coordinate 2,656,303 downwards.
CCACACAGAAGCATAGCTAACAACAACTTCAATTCTAATGCAATAAGTATCTTCCTGTTAAACCCATAAATGGCTTCATTTGCTAGCGGAGGATGAACAAAAAAACTCATGATGCGTGCAAAAACCATAAGACTCTTGGCCTCTGGTGCCCCCCGGTCCAGACGGACAGAAAATAATGAAGTCGATGATCGGACGACAGTGATTGAAAGTGGTTTGATGGTATGAGGAAAGAAAAGGAAAATTCATGAGGATTTGTTTTATTTATGTTTGTGCTCACCACTGATTCCAGGAATTTGATCACTGCTGCTTTTGTTTTTCATGAAACAAAATATGTCAATTATTATTTCACACATGCCTTTACATGCATTTTGACTACTCAATGAATTCTATTCATAACACCGTCGCCAAAACACCATAACACCGTAACTGTCACAGGGCTCAGAAATGAGAGGAGACTCAATTGCAGGAAGTAAGAGAGGCGAGGCAGTTAACGGAACAACACAGCATTTAATAAACAAAAATGTCAGCCAACACAAACGGGACGCAGCCCAAAGTCCATAACGACAACTAAAGGAGTCTCCAACGGAGAATAAATGACAATCAAGGTCAGGAATTGTCCAAAGTCCAAACAAAGAGTTCGCAAGGAGGATCGGGCACGAGGAGGAACAGGAACTAAAAAATGAGAGGTCAGAGTCAGGATAAAACTTACAAAAATACTCAGGTGCAAGGCAGTCCAGGAGGAAAAGTAGCGATCCGAAGAATGAAAAGTCCAGCATACCACACATGAAAACGTTCACGACCTGGCGCTGCACTGTCATCCAGCTACTCCTTAAGAAGCTGTGGAAAATTAGGGGAAATGAGGTGCAGCTGCCACTCGTGCCCGACCTGTCAAGACAAACCACACACAGGAAACGGGGAAGTGTCCATACAAAATAAAAGCACAACAGGAGGGGACATGACAGTAACGCAGCCATCTGACTAAATATTAATGACTTCCTGAACTTTTGTTATATTTTATTTTCACGTTATACTAAGTAGATCTATTTTATTACAGTTCTGCTGGATGTTCTAACCACACTTCGACTGGAGGAACACAATCCCAACAAGCTCTCAGTCCATTTCCTCTTGGAGATAAAGAGAAGCTATAATCAATCGGATGAAGCTTTAACTTTGAACCAACTTCCATTCCACTTTCTCACAAAACTATTCAAACTCAACACTGACTACTGGAGCCACACAACATCGATGAACAAAACTGAGGTAGACTTATACAATGAAGAAGATGAAGACGATGAAGATCAGGTCACTGCAGACGACAATGTTCATCCTCTGGACCTCATAGTTGCTCTGTTCCTCTGTGCTGACAGCTGTTTGCAGCAGGAAATGGCCCTCAAAATGTCAATGTGTCAGTTTTCTCTTCCTCTCTTGTTACCACCCACTGAGAACAGTCAGTGCACACTCATGCTTTGGGCTCTGAGAGGAATCATAAAAGAGTGGCAGCCGCATGGTTTGTCAGAGTCAAGAGGGTTCAAGGAGAACTACATCGTCCAGGAAGGAATTCCTCTCATTTCCTTTGTGAGGCTGAAAAACTGCTCCTTATCCAAATCTCAGATTTTAAATCAAGTCCTGAGTCGTGGCCAACAGAGTCACAGCATGTTCATCCACAGAGAGATGAAGGGAGGAGCCCGTCAGAGGAAAATATCTGCTGGTCTGGTTGAGGTTTGTTGGTTTCTCCCCAGTGGAAGAGAAAATCTTGATGTTTTCTCCAATCCAGTTGCATTTGCAAACCTGCGAGGAGACATCTCAGAGTCCCAAACACAATTCACTTTCCTCATGGAGGTGTCCACTGCTGTGTTTGTTTTCCTGGACAGAGTGGAAGAGGCTGAAAACCAAACTCTCAGATCAGTGGGAAATCTAAAATCTAAAATATTCCTTGTGGTGAATCGCACTAACAATCGTGAAAACATGGAGACTGTGAAGAAAACATTGAAGGAGCTGGAGTTACCATTTAACTATGTCCACATTAAGGATTGTGGACAAAATACAACAGAGTTTTCAAAAAAACTGTGTTCCTGCGTAAGTACTTTAGCGTTTACTGTTTTAATTTTGGATTTGGACACCATCAGTGTTGAGAACATGCGTGACACTGCCGTTAGCTTAGATCTGTCTGTGGATGAAGATCAAACTCTGCAGCAGAAAGAGACAGCAGAGAAGATCTTTGGTGATGTTCGAAGTATTCCAGAGTTCAAGAATCAACAACTTCCTTTGCAAGGAAAAGAGTGGAAATCACTCGCTCGATTAGAAAGAGAGGAATGTCGCATCAAAGTGACAGCTGATGTTGGAATTCAACAGCTTAAATCCAAGAGCAGAGCACAGCAGCTGAAGTTCCGGCAAACACAAGCAAGAAAAAAGCTCTCCAGAGGAGTCACCATGTTCATTGAAACATTATTATCCAGTGATAAAGAACAAAGAGGCTGTTTTCTGAGATGGATGCAGTTCTTGTTCAACTCTCATTCACAACACGTGCTAACTGAGCTACGGCAACAGTTCAAAGAGCAACGCAACAGAAAAGATGCAGCACGTGTGGCAGAGTTGGATCAGAAGTTAGTTGACAGTTCATTGGGACTGGAGCATTACATGAGAGAAATGGGGCTGATTTTTGAGTTTTCCTCGCCTCTCCAAAACCTTGAGAAGCTTCCAGGTCTGGCTGCAGACCTGCTGCTGGATGGTTATCCATTAGAGCTCCTGGATGGAGAAGCCTCCAACATCCCTCAGAGATGGATCTCACATGTGCTGATGGAGCTGCACCAGAAGGTTGGAGGGAGAAGCCGACTGTTGGTGCTGACTGTGTTGGGAGTTCAAAGTTCAGGGAAGTCCACACTTCTGAACACCATGTTTGGAGTTAGATTTCCTGTCAGCAATGGGCGCTGCACCAGAGGAGCCTACATGCTCTTTCTGAAGGTTGGAGAGGACATGCAATGTGGCTTTGACTTCATCCTTCTTATCGACACAGAGGGTCTGAAATCTCCTGAGTTAGCTCAGCTTGATGACAGTTATGAGCACGACAACCAACTGGCAACCTTTGTCATTGGCCTGAGTGACATCACCATCATCAACCTTGCCATGGAGAACGCTACTGAGATGAAACTTGTTCTTCAGATTTTCATTCACGCCTCTTTGAGGATGAAAGAAATTCGTAAAAAGCCCATTTGTTATTTTGTGCACCAGAATGTAGCAGGTGTTTCAGCTCATGGAAAGAACACAGATGGAAGAAACCGTTTGTTGGACCACCTGAATGAAATGACTCGAATTGCATCTAAAATGGAGCATAAGTCTGTTGTTCAGGCCTTCACTGATGTGCTGGATTACAACGTGGACACCAACAACTGGTACATCCCAGGACTCTGGCATGGAACCCCACCAATGGCACCTGTCAACACAGGTTACAGTGAAGCTGTGGCAGATTTCAAGAACAAGCTTCTGGAGACTGTTAAACACAACCAGGACAGTGAACTCTCAACAATCCCAGAGTTCATTGAACTCATCAGAAGTATGTGGAGAGCAGTGTGGAGGATTCCCTCTGTGCAACACTGAGTGCCTGTATATTTGTTAAGATCGTTGACTAATTTCGGAAACAAATGGACACTTAACTTTCACTACCATCTTGTCAACCTGCAATGGCCCTTTTTCTCCCACAGAATACACCATTGAAGGTTAACAGACACACTGCAGGGAAATGAAGGAGATTTACCCAAACTCAGTGGGATGTCAACTGTAGGAGTGGTTTGAAGACTCCTTCCCCTAAAGTGACCAGAGTGAAGCTGTGCAAGCAATGAACTGATCTGATGTCACCTGAGTGACTAAAGTGACAAATCAGCTGACACGTGTCAACTGTGTCTCACCCTCTGATCATATTTCAGACCCAATGACACCAGTAATAACAGCAAAATGAAGCTAAACAGATGAGGTGTCAGGGGAGAGGAGGAGAAAACATTTCTCCATCAATTGCAAATGAAAACTCCCATCCAACCTCTCGAGTTTTTGGCATCTTTCCAACCCTTTCATGGCAACTTCATCCCAGCTCAACTCCTTCTTCCATCTGGGTTGCAAGCTGATTCTTCGAGATCCCTGATGGTTGCCGACCGCTGACAAGGTTGTTTTGATTCATCTTTTTTTCTGTCTCCGTCAATCCTAATTGTCCGTCAATAAATCCCATGGAATGAGATTTGTCTTCACGTTATTTAGTGTCTATTATAATCAATTAGGGCCTCTGATCAGCACAAGAACATCATGACAGAAGCGGTGACTTTATATCGAGAGACTGATTCATCTGATTCAAATAACTGAGTAACTAAAGTTAAGCTGATTTCAGGTGTCAACCTAAACTTTATAATGGTGTCCTCTAGTCTGACACAACTGGACCTGAGCAACAATGATCTCTTTGATCCAGGAGTGGAGCTGCTGTCTGCTGGACTGAAGAGTCCACACTGTCACCTGGAGACTCTCAGGTCAGAACACATCATCTCCTCTCTTCAGTTCTGCTCCACCACTGGACGGTTCTTCTGCTCTCATGGTTTTCTAAAACACTGTTTCTCCTTCATTACAGTCTGTCATGGTGCATGATCTCAGAGAGAGGCTGTGCTTCTCTGGCCTTAGCTCTGACCTCTAACCCCTCCCATCTGAGAGAGCTGGACCTGAGCTACAACTATCCAGAAGGATCAGGACTGGAGCTGCTGTCTGCTGGACTGGAGAGTCCAGGAGAGTGTGATTAGGTCATTCTTCCACTCAGTAAAGAGTCCCATGTGTCAGGAATGGGTTACTTGAGGAGCCCGTCACATGTCTGTGGTAAGCTTGTGTTCCTGAGACAAAAAGTTCAAGGAACTCGAGTGGGAGCCAACCGTCAGGTCCCTCATCAGGAAGGCCCAGCAGAGAATGTTCTTCTAGTGGCATATAGGACAATTTTGGCTGCCGTCAAAGTTGCTGGTGGAGTTCTACACGGCCATCATCCAGTCCATCCTCACCTCCTCTATCACTGTCTGGTACAACAGCACCACCTCCAGGGACAAGAGCAGACTGCAGCCCATCATACGTTCTGCTGAGAAGGTGATGGTTGCAGCCTGCCACCTCTTCAGGACCTGTATGTCTCCAGGACCCAGAGACGTGCAGATGATAGATCGATGGATGGATGGATAGATAGATACTTTATTAATCTCCGAAGAGAAATTCCCTTTTCCAGCAGCATGTATTTGTCCATTTTATCATCCTCCCCGAGATATGTTGTAGAGCCGAATGCTGGCCTCGGTTTGTTTAAGTGATCTCTGGCACATTAAGCAGAACGGCGCAATTCGACTATTGGAATCACTGAGGGCCAAATGTATCCACACTCCTCCCCGTGGATAAACAAGGTATTGCAGCTCAGGCTGTTCCACGCTGACAAGTCATCCCTGGGGATTAAATTAACGCGGGGGGCCTGCGGGGGTCCATGAAAGGATCTGTGACAGATCTGTCATGGAGCCACTATGGAAAGCTGGGATCTTTCAAATGACTTCATCTGTAATTTGCTTCAATGTCACCAATAACTTGACGCCGGCATCCGAAACAGTCTTCATCATCAGACTCATGTACAAAGATTCTCTGGAAGAGTGGAGAGGCTGAGTTAAGTTCCAAAATCCTGATAATAACGATTTAAATTTAGCAAAGAATCTGACTGAGCACAGTCAAGTCCAAAAATAAATAAATAAATAAAAACAATCAGAGCTCTTAGACGGAATGAAATGACAAGCGACCCAAATGAGAGGGAACTAGAGGGAGGGGACGACAAAACAGATGACAGACAAAAATAGAAATCTGACTTCTGAAACAGCATCCCAAGATTGCAGGCTTCACTATTGATAACACTGTGATAGGTAAGGTTGAGATCAGTTGTGAGAAGATGAATTGTGAGATGGATTTTGTTTTGCAAGTGACTTGTGAGTTCAACAAGCCAATCCTGGTTTGGGACAAGCATGAGAAGCGTGTCAGAGTCCTGGGATCAAGGCGTGTGGTGACGACTTGCAAAGCCCGTCAGGAGTTGCCAGTGTTCGACCATGCCAGACACTGCACCTTCTGTTCACCCATGAGGTCCTCCGGGAATATACAGGACTGTCAGAAAATTAGAATATTGTGATAAAGTTATTTCTACTATATCTTATTATTTTCTGTAATGCAATTTAAAAAAAACAAAAATGTCATTACAAATCAACTGAAATATTGCAAGCCTTTTATTATTTTAATATTGCTGATTATGACTTACAGCTTAAGAGAACTCAAAAATCCTGTCTCAAAATATTAGAATATTTCCTCAGACCAAGTAAAATATATATAACAGCAACACAAAATCAGTCATTTGAAAATGTCCATTAATGCACTCAGTACTTGGTGGGAATCCTTTTGCAGGGATTACTGCATCAATGCGGCGTGGCATGGAGGCAACCAGCCTGTGGCATTGCTGAGGTGTCATGGATGCCCAGGATGCTTCAATAGCGGCCTTCAGCTCATTTGCACTGTTGGGTCTGATGTCTTTCAGCTTCTTCTTCACAATACCCCACAAATTCTCACTGGGGTTCAGGTCAGGAGAATTGGCAGGCCAATCCAGGACAGTAATGCCATGGTCAGTACAACAGTTACTGGTGGTTTTGGCACTGTGGGTCACTGTTCACAGACGTGTCCGGGAAATGGGCTACAACAGCTGTATTCCCATGGTCAAGCCACTTCTGAACTTAAGACAACGGAAGAAGCGTCTGACTTGGGCTCTGGAAAAACAAGCACTGGACAGTTGCAGAGTGGTCACTGGTTCCTCCTCTTTCAGATGTGTGACCATTTGGAGAGGGGGAGATTGTGTCACCAGTAGCTTTAGCGCCACCTGCCGTACAGTCTTGTTGAAGGAGTCGATTCTCCTCCGACACTATCACAGTGACCCTCGTGCAGAGTGATAATCTACGCCCTGCAACTCCTAGCATCACCAACTGCTGGTTTGCTGAACCGTTCTTTTGCATGGGGGAGGTTTGGTGAGACATTTGTCTGATAATCTGGTTACTTGGTGGAGCTCTCGACTGGACGACGGTGGACTGCAAGTCTGAGAAGGAGGTAGCACATGTTCAAGTCCCTGCTCCAGTGCTCCTCCAAGGTTTGTCGATCTTTGGGGGTCGAAACCAAGGTGTCTCATGCTGGTCATCTCTATTTATGGCCCACTTATTCATCCTGTGGTGGAAAAACTACAATAACGGATGAGTTTAAGCAAAGTAAGAAATTTATTGATGAGTCCATGTGTGCAGAGAATCCAGATTCTCACAGCTCAAAACACAAGTATGAAACAATGATAACACAAATCACTGACATCATGCAGGTCCATGCAAGGTCTGGTCTGGGGTTGGGATAAGGGTTGGCTGGGTGCTAAATTGGGCTACCTCTGGTAATTTTGGTTCACCCCTGTGACCGCCGACTTGGTGTCAATTTAGGCCACCCCTGAGGTACTCAACGGTTGCATTTGGACTACAGTGTACATTTGTCGCACCACTCTTGATTATAAGTTACTTAGTCTCAGCGCTCCTAAAATGCGGTGGTGATGTCATCTCTTGGTGGGAATGTCACAAAGTTGTGAAGGCACAGCAGTTAAACAAACCCCAGCTGCAAATATGAAGCCTGATGTGGTCGCTACTTTACACAAACAGTCGACGGACACCTGTAACTTCAACCTCAGCAGGATTTGTGGGTGTGTTTACATTGAAATCTTGGACTTGGAGTTTGAAAACTGACCCAGGTCGATGAGACAAGGCAAGGAGTAGTTACATAGTATCGAGCATTTCGCAGTAGAGCGAATAAGACATACTCAGATTCTCAGACGCTGCTTCCGCACTGAGTCGACAGATAAGAGTCTAAGCTGTGGACTCAGTCTCCTAATCATGAGACGAATGTTGCTGGAAGAACTATGTAATTCGCTATGGCCACTTCTGATGTTGTGATGGATATACACATTGGACAAATGAATATACTTCCATCCCAAACTTTGGGTTACACTGAAGATTCTTCTCTTTATCATTATGCCTTCATTTCTACAAGATCAGAAGCTTCAGTCAAATGTGTGACATTAAAGTTGCAAGTGTTAACGTCCATCAGCATCGAAGCAGCTCAGACTCCTCTAGACACCAGTCGCTGCATCTCTGCTCATCACCCTGGAAGAGCTGGGTTATCCTGATCTTCAATCGCAGTTCCACTGTCCTTTTGTTGTTGTTCACTGCATCTGGCCCAGTGAGTGTGGATGAAAGACTGAAAGAAGAAGACACATGAGATGATCATGTGTATGCAGAGCCAGCAAGCCAGAGAAGGCTGGTCTGTTTGTGAACATGAACTGTAGTGGAGACAATGATCCAAACTGTGAGGGGACAATGATCTGTGGCAACCTCAAGTGGCAGCTTTCACTCGATATATATATAGCTCCTCAACATGTGCTTGTTTCTAATACTTCATGAACCGAGTATGTTCAAATGAATCATCACCCAGCCATGTTCATCTCTACCTCACCTTTCAGGCGAGAAGCTGCACTGAAAGACAGTGAATTAGACAATGAGGATCCCAAACAGTGCTGCTTTTGATCCTCACCAGCTTCTGCTGGACACCATGTTGGTGAGCAGTGTTCTCAACATTGACCTGGACCTGATGAAGACAAGTTCCAGCAGCAGATTCAAGGCTGACATTATGTCACCAACATCACCGCTCCTCCACTAGAAGCTGACAGAGTCCAGCAGTTCTCATGGATCAATCAAACACTCACACTTCTTCAGGTCAGATCTATAACCGCCGCAGTCCTCAGGAGTCCAGCCTGGAGGAAGAAAGAGAGAGAAGGATGAGAGCAGATCCATGTGACCTCAGATGTTTCAGGACTATTATCTCCTGCTGCTAAGTGGACGGCTCTTTCATGACTGTTGATGACAACAAAGATGGATCTCTAAACATCTGCTCAGTCTCGACTGTCTCCTTGGTGCTTCCACTGGTGTCCAGCAGGAGAACATGTCATGTGTTTGGATTCATGTGCTCAGTTCAGATGAAGAGTCTGAGCAGCCTCACACACCCACATCCTCTCTGTCTGCTCCTGGATCACATGTTCAGTCTGAAGCTCTTTGGAGCTCAGTCAGTCAGTTCTGCTGCTCTGTCCATACCTGAGAGTCTCCAGCCTCCAGTCTGGACTCTCCAGTCCAGCAGACAGCAGCTCCAGTCCTGGTCCTTCTGGATAGTTGTAGCTCAGGTCCAGCTCTCTCAGGTGGGAGGGGTTAGAGGTCAGAGCTGAGGCCAGAGAAGCACAGCCTCTCTCTGAGATCATGCACCCTGACAGACTGTAATGAAGGAGAAGCAGTGTTTTAGAAAACCATGAGAGCAGAAGAACCGTCCAGTTGTGGAGCAGAACTGAAGCGAGGAGATGATGTGTTCTGACCTGAGAGTCTCCAGGTGACAGTGTGGACTCTTCAGTCCAGCAGACAGCCGCTCCACTCCTGGATCAAAGAGATCATTGTTGCTCAGGTCCAGTTGTGTCAGACTAGAGGACGGAGAGCTGAGGACTGAGGACAGAAGGGAACCACTTCTCTCTGATAGGCGACAGTCTTTGAGCCTGTGAAGGACAAGTGCCATCACAGTGATTTGGATTAAAGCATCTTTTGATCTTTTAAACTTTGGTCTTTTTTAGGTGCTTCATCAGTACTGTTTCCCATGCAAGCGAAACAAAAAAGGACCAGTTTAAAATGTTCCAAACAGGTCAGGATTAACTTGATCTGACTGATTTGCGATATCGCCTTTGGCGATTCATCCTCCATGACTGAAGACTCTAACAAACATTTCAAATAATGTTGTTCAAATAATAACTGTTGTAGTTTCACGTCTGCTTATTCTCAAAAAGCGATTTTTGTCTCTTGTACATGCGGATCCTGACCACGGAAAAATGTGTCTAATTCACAGAACCTCAAAATCATGGACAGTTGGAAGAAACTTATGACATAATGTTGAACAAAGCTGTACAAATGTTCTGACCTGAGAGTCTCCAGGTGACATTGTGGACTCTTCAGTCCAGCACACAGCAGCTCCACTCCTGAATCAAACAAGTTGTTGTAGCTCAGGTCCAGTTGTGTCAGACTAGAGGACGGAGAGCTGAGGACTGAGGACAGAAGGGAACCACTTGTCTTTGACAGTCCACAGCTGCTCAGTCTGTGAAAAAGACGAGTGTCATCAACAAGTGAGACTTTTTCAATCCTCTATTGTGACAAGACTTGAAAGACTTGAAAGATGTGAGGAGCCACTGAACTCTTTCCATTCAGAGGATCATCATCACATTATTGTTGGAATATTTGAAGCACTTTTATATCAGTCAGGATCAACTTGATCAAACATGTCTGAAACACTGCGACTGTTGTGAGGCCACAGTGTTTTTGACTCCTATTATTGGTCAAAAGAGCAACAAGAGAAAAGAAACATGGAGATGATGATGACAAAACACTGGAGGAATGTGTGAAGCAGAAATGGAGACTTGAGAGAAACAAAGTCAAACTGCAGTGAAGTAGAAAACACCTGGACAAGAAGAGAAAACCAAGTGTTTTCTCAGCAACATGACAAACATCAGTCACCATGATGGACAAGAAATAGCCACTAAACAGTCCATGTTGTTTCAGAAAGACTTCAGAAAAGTGGATCATTTCTTTTGAAACTGAATCAGAAAATGAGAAGAAAAAGAGGAGGTGAATTTCTGAGCCAAAGATGAAGTGAAATCTAGAAATGGAGCTGTAACATCAGAACCTGTTTCCAGATCAATAAATATTGATCAACATGTCTGACCTGAGAGTCTCCAGGTGACAGTGTGGACTCTTCAGTCCAGCAGACAGCAGCTCCACTCCTGCATCCTTCAGGTTGATGTTCTTACTCAGGTCCAGTTGTGTCAGACTAGAGGACGGAGAGCTGAGGACTGAGGACAGAAGTGAACCACTTCTCTCTGATAGGTGACAGTCTTTGAGTCTGTGAAGGACAAGTGCCATCACAGTGATTTGGTTCAAAGCATCTTTTGATCTTTTAAACTTCGGTCTTTTTTAGGTGCTTCATCAGTACTGTTTCCCATGCAAGTGAAACAAAAAAGGACCAGTTTAAAATGTTCCAAACAGGTCAGGATTAACTTGATCTGACTGATTTGCGATATCGCCTTTGGCGATTCATCCTCCATGACTGAAGACTCTAACAAACATTTCAAATAATGTTGTTCAAATAATAACTGTTGTAGTTTCACGTCTGCTTATTCTCAAAAAACGACTTTTGTCTCTTGTACATGCGGATCCTGATCACGGAAAAATGTGTCTAATTCACAGAACCTCAAAATCATGGACAGTTGGAAGAAACTTATGACACAATGTCGAACAGAGCTGTACAAATGTTCTGACCTGAGAGTCTCCAGGTGACAGTGTGGACTCTTCAGTCCAGCAGACAGCAGCTCCACTCCTGCATCCTTCAGGTCCCTGTTGTAGCTCAGGTCCAGTTGTGTCAGACTAGAGGACGGAGAGCTGAGGACTGAGGACAGAAGGGAACCACTTCTCTCTGACAGTCCACAGCTGCTCAGGCTGTGAAAGAGACGAGTGTCATCAACAAGTGAGACTTTTTCAATCCTCTATTGTGACAAGACTTTAAAGACTTGATGTGAGGAGCCACTGAACTCTTTCCATTCAGAAGATCATCATCACATTATTGTTGGAATATTTGAAGCACTTTTATATCAGTCAGGATCAACTTGATCAAACATGTCTGAAACACTGCGACTGTTGTGAGGCCACAGTGTTTTTGGCTCCTATTATTGGTCAACAGAGCAACTAGAGAAAAGAAACATGGAGATGATGATGACAAAACATCTCAAAGTCGAACTCAGTGGACACAACAGAGAAAAGAGCTCTGATGAAAAACAGTGTGATTCTGCTCCAATATCATGAACATGAGCTGCAGAGATGATGATTCTATTGGAGCAGATGAACATTGTCCTCAATATCTTCAATATCAAACCATAAATCCACTGGAGGAATGTGTGAAGCAGAAATGGAGACTTGAGAGAAACAAAGTCAAACTGTAGTGAAGCAGAAAACACCTGGACAAGAAGAGAAAACCAAGTGTTTTCTCAGCAACATGACAAACATCAGTCACTATGATGGACAGGAAATAGCCACTAAACAGTCCATGTTGTTTCCGAAAGACTTCTGAAAAGTGGATCATTTCTTTGGAAACTGAATCAGAAAATGAGAAGAAAAAGAGGAACTGAATTTCTGAGCCAAAGATGAAGTGAAATCTAGAAATGGAGCTGTAACAAACAAACGTGTTTCCAGATCAATAAATATTCATCGACATGTCTGACCTGAGAGTCTCCAGGTGACAGTGTGGACTCTTCAGTCCAGCAGACAGCAGCTCCACTCCTGCATCCTTCAGGTCCCAGTTCTCACTCAGGTCCAGTTGTGTCAGACTAGAGGACGGAGAGCTGAGGACTGAGGACAGAAGGGAACCACTTCTCTCTGACAGTCCACAGTAGCTCAGTCTGTGGAGGACATATGCATCAATAAGTGACACTTTCTCAGTTCACTGTTTTGACCAGACTTCAGACGCTTTATTTGAGGACACACTGAACTCTTTCCATTCATTTGATTGTTATCACATAAGGTCTGCCTGTCCACACGGGAACTTGGTGAGATGCATCAACTTGTATTTTCGTCTACATGGATTATGACTCTATCACCATAGTTGTTTGGATTCTTTTATCCGGCTTTTTTATGATGGAAGGACCAGACAATTTGCTGTGCTATTCCTTCAGTTAAATTGGGATTATGCACTGGAACTTGGGGGAATGTCAGAAACAGACGTTCCAAACAACAGGTGAGACACTATTTTATTTTATTTTATTTTGTAGTTTCTGGGATCCTCACTGACCTTGACAATAAAGCTGATTCTGATTCGTCTGGGATTACAACAGCTGTTCTGTATGCCTCAAGCCCAAATCTCAATGTTCACTTAATTTCAGGAGAGATCAGCTTCCAATGTTTGATCCACTTACAGAACTTTCTTTGAAGCCTGGACCACTGGCAGCAGCCTCTCAAGAGCCTCCTCTGAAACAGAGTACTTCTTCAGGTCAAACACGTCCAGATCTTCCTCTGAGGACAGTAAGATGAAGGCCAGGGTGGACCATTGAGCTGGAGACAGTTGATCTGTGGAGAGACGTCCTGATCTCAGCTGCTGTTGGACCTGCTCCACTAGAGAAGTGTCCTTCACTTCACTCAGACAGTGGAACAGATTGATGATTCTCTCTGGAGACACTTTTCCCCTGATCTTCTCCTTGATGAGCTCTGCTGTGTCCTGATGGGTCCAGGAGCTACTTCCTGTCTGTGCCACCAACCCTTGAAGGAGTTTCTGGTTGGTTGGTAGAGAAAGACCCAGAAGGAAGCGCAGGAACAAGTCCAGATGTCCATTTGAGCTTTCAACTGCCACACTGATTGCTCTCTGGTAGAACTGGTCTGGAAGAGGTTTGTTTGTTGTTTGTTGTGCATCAAGCAGGTTGGCGCCAGTGTTTATAAATTCATGTTGGACATGAAGAGCAGCCAGAAACTCCTGGAGACTCAGGTGGACGAAGCAGAAGACCTTGTCCTGGTACAGTCCTCTCTCCTCTCTGAAGATCTGTGTGAAGACTCCTGAGTAAAGTGCAGCAGCCTTGACTTTGATGCCACTTTTTGTGAGGTCTGATTCATAGAAGATCAAGTTTCCTCTCTGCAGCTGCTCAAATGCCAGTTTTCCCAGAGACTCCATCATCTTCCTGCTCTCAGGATCCCAAACTGGGTCGGTCCCAGCTCCTCCATGGTACTTGAGCTTCTTGACTTTGGCCTGAACCACCAGGAAGTGGATGTACATCTCAGTCAGGGTCTTGGGCAGCTCTCCGGTCTCTCTGCTCTTCAACATGTCCTCCAGAACTGTGGCAGTGATCCAGCAGAAGATGGGGATGTGACACATGATGTAGAGGCTTCGTGAGCTCCTGATGTGAGACATGACGGTGGTCTGCTCCTCATCTCTGAACCTCTTCCTGAAGTACTCCTCCTTCTGGAGGTCAGTGAACCCTCTGACCTCTGTCACCATGTCCACACACTCAGGAGGGATCTGATTGGCTGCTGCAGGTCGTGTGGTAATCCAGAGCTGAGCTGAGGGAAGCAGGTTCCTCCTGATGAGGTTGGTCAGCAGGACGTCTACTGAGGTGGACTCTGTAGCTGCTGTCAAGACCCGACTGTTGAAGTCCAGAGGGAGTCGACACTCGTCCAGACCGTCCAAGATGAACAGAACCTGGACTCCTTCAAAGCTGCTGAGTCCTGAGTCTTTGGTTTCAGGAAAGAAGCGATGAACAAGTTCCACCAAACTCAACTTCTTCTCTTTCAGCAGGTTCAGCTCTCTGAAGGTGAAAGGAAACACCAGCTGGAAGTTGTGGTGGGCTTTGTCTTCAGCCCAGTCCAGAGTCAGCTTCTGTGTCAGGAGGGTCTTCCCAATGCCAGCCACGCCCTTTGTCAGCAGGCTCCTGATTGGTGGGTCTGTGTCAGGTGAGGCTTTAAAGAGGTCTTCTGGTCTGATGGTAGTTCCTGGTCTGGTCTGCTGCCTGGTTGCTGCTTCGATCTGTCGGACCTCGTGCTCCTGGTTGACCTGCTCTGTGCCCCCCTCAGTGATGTAGAGCTCTGTGTAGATCTGATTCAGAGGGGCAGAGTTTCCTGCTCTAGCGACCCCCTCAGACACACTGTGGAACTTCATCTTTAGCCTCTTCATCAGACGAGGTCTACACTCTGCAGCTCCACTTCCTGAATGAAAAGAGAAGTCACATCAATCAGGAGATAACAATTTCTTCAGATCAATCTCCACAACTAGAGATATGTAACTCCAAATGACTTTGGGATTGAAATCTTCATATTCAATGGTTTGAGTGTTTAAATCCTCTTACTGCTCCACAGAACATCAGCAAGCTTCTCCTTCTTCATGCTCTTCAGGATGTCCATGAAGATCTGCAGGAAAGCTTCTCTGCTCCTCCTCATCTGCTCCTCTTCAAGCCTCGACTCCTCTTTCTCATCAGCCAGGTATCTTTGGTCATCCGGACTGAGAAATCTTTGAACTCTCTTTAGCTCTTTCTTCACCAGGCTCATAACGGTCTCCTCAAGGCCCTGAAACAAAACGTGTCGTGAAGATGTGACACTGACAAAAAACTGTCCCGCATGTCCTGCAGGGAGAAACGTCTTTGTCGAAGTCAAACCTCAGGATTAACATTTTACCTGCAGAGTGGAGTCCAGATCTCTCTGGCTCTCCTGGTCACTCAGGATATTGACACTCTGGACGTCTGAGATCTGCTGATCCGATCTGGGAAGAAGATCAGGCATCAAAAAAGCTTATGACACTGTTGTAAGCCTCAGACCACAACTCCAAAATATGAATAGAATATGATTGAATAATTAGTGGAAAACCACAATAAACTGGAGAAGAAAAACACAGAGCTTTGAATGAAATAATTATTGGAGAAGATAATGAACTGTGGCTCAGGGATAGGTCAGCAATGCATTAACTCGGGCGCTGCAGAATGTAGGGCTTCCTTAGGAGCGGAATTCTGATACAGCATGTGGGTCAAAGTCTAATAAGTGTTGGAGAGGGCAACACGCAGGACTTGTGACTGACACATGGGGGTCCCGGCTACCTGTCCTCACGAGAACTCGGGGCCTTGTTCAGAAGTGATATCTGTTCAGATTCTGAAATGCACAACCAAGGAAGATCAGAAAGCACCATGTGACATCCACAGAAAACAAAAGGTCCAAGCTACCATTGTGAGTCGATGGGTGGAATCCTGAGAAGATTCAGGAACATCCTGTACATCAAGCTTGTGTGGGCCTTATCCCATGCCAAAGATGTAACCACACAACCTTTAGCATTTTTAGGCTCAGAAAGACAAACACAGTGCCAACCACCTTCAGCAGCTCCCTCTATCCAAGGATGTGACAGGGAAAGCAACAGAAAATGGACCCAGAAAGGTCACATGTTTTACACTCGCACCTGAAGTTAATTCCTCTTCCCATTGACCCGTCACTCTCCAGAGAGTCATAGTTGGCTGCAGGCGCAGGTCTGTGTCCGGCTGCATCCGATGTGAGTCGCTTTCGGCTGTGAAAACATGACTTGCAGTGTGAAAATTCTCAGCGTCGCTCCTGCTGCGCCTCTCACCAGCTCCTCCTTTGAAGGTCCAGAGAGTGGACACTCATCTTCACATGCTTTTGCACTCTCACCTCTCAGACTCCTGTTCACCACTGAAGTTAATTCCTCTTCCCATTGACCTGTCACTCTTCAAAAAGTCACAGTTGGCTGCAGGTGCAGGTCTGTGATATCGCCCAGCAGCGTCTGATGCAAGTTGCTTTGAGCTGTGAACACAGAAGTTGCAGCGTGTCTCTTGCCAGCCCCTGACTGGAGTTCCAGAGACTAGACATTCATCTTCACATGCTTTTGCACTCTCACCTCTCAGACTCCTGTTCACCACTGAAGTCAATTCCTCTTCCCATTGACCCGTCACTCTTCAGAGAGTCGTAGTTGGGTGTAGGTCTGTGTTGTCGCACTGCAGTGTCTGATGCCAGTTGCGTTGTGCTGAACACACAGAAGTGTGATATTCATGAATATTATTACTATTATTATTATTGGGAGCACTGATCAGCTCACCTCTGACTTCTCGTCCGACTGCTGCCCTTCAGGAAGTCCATACCTTCACACAAACACAACGACAGCAAGAGAACAAAGTCATGTGACATTTGGTGTAATAATATATATGGTATAATATGGTATAATAGTATATGTGGTGTCTATAACACCAAATTAGACAGCTAGTTTGGGATGGATGTTTTGTGTTTTTGTCAGTGAGAGTTAGAAACAAACAAACTGAATAAACCTGGCAAACAGACTCAGAATCTGGTGGGCTCAAAAGAGTGGCCTAAATTCTACTTGGAATTGAAGTGGAGGACCTTGATAACACCAGCAAAATAACTCCAGAAACCGACAACATTTTTGCAATACAAATTCTTCGTTGGTTGCCTGAAAGTAAATGAATAAATAATAGTAATAATCCACTAACATGTGTCTATGGCAATCCTTCTCAAATAGTGGGACGTATCATACATACTTTTTTGCTGTACTAGAATGAAGTGTAATTGCGCAGCCGCTCATGATTTATTTTTATTTATTTATTTATTTCAAATTTCAGGCACATTGATACACTTCCAAGGTTACAGAGTTATGCAGCGGTGCACTTCCTGGGGGACGCAACAGAAAATAATTGAGAAGCAATGGTCTATGGTGTTGAAACACGTGTTTCCATTTTTCATTTCATTTTCAACAATAATTTTTCCTGATAAAAGAATCGCAGAGAGTCTGGACATGAGCTAGACCGAAGCCTTACTGCAGATATGCATATCAGCATCTGACAGAAGCAGACATTTGGACAAGGATTGAATGTGAGACATTCAAGCAGAGCAAACAATGTTCATGAGTAAACGAGTGGACAAAGTTTTGTTCTGCACAACTGCAGGCACACTGCTGCATGATGCCGGCCCCCTGCTGTGATGTGACTCAATGTTTCATCTGCTGTCACATCAAATCTTAGAGTGGTCACTGACATCTGCCTCCAGTCCGGTCTGTCAGACACTGCGCTCTCTCTCTTCTCACTCACGCGGCTCCATAAATGGCAACAGAACTGAGCTGAGCTCAGCTTTGCCCGTAAAACATGATGGCGGCAGTTCAATAAGTTTCAGGTTCAGGAATCAAATCCTAGCTTCTCTCTCTACTGCAGCACCAAGGGGCCACAAGCAGCTCTTTGCCTGAGGTGCATCAGCCATTACTGATTGAATTCTAAAAGCCATGACTCATTTTTAGATCTTTGAAAATACTGAGCCAAAATAACTTAAATTAACGAAAAATATTTGCGTTTTTTGTCCGACGAAGATATTGGTAATTATATTAAAATCTTAATTACAATGTCATTGTAACAGTCTTTGTAAAATAACTAAAATACAAAAAGAAAATACATTGAAATAAAATGGATTTATATCATTACTTACATTTTTTACCCATGAAGATGTTCACACTTCAAATGATCTTTATGATTCATATTGAGAAGAAAATGTTACAATGTATGAAATGTAACAAACAACAAAATATGTACACTATATGTTGGAATGGGAATTGTGCATTTCTTATACAATATAAATATTGTTGGAATTGCTTGTGCTACTAATAAAAACATTATTTACAGATGGAGGAATGCTGAGTGAAGAGAGTGTGGTTGAGTGTGTGTGAGAAAGTGAGACAGGTGGAGTTCAAAGATGGGAGTGAAGCTGGAGGAAACTGGAGGCCTCAGCAGACATGGTAACTCATTGGAGAGTTCAAGGTCAGAGGGAGGAGGCTGGGAAGTACCATCTTCTCCAGGGCTGGAAGGAGCTGGTCCTGATAAGAGCCACCTGGTTCTGGGGCATGCTTTGTTATCGTTGCCATGGTTACAAGGGAGCCAGTGACCGGCACTGGCGTCAATGGCTGAGGACCAATCGGACGAGGACGGAGCCCACGTGGAGAACTTCTGTGTATAAAGGGTCAAGACCTCAGAAAACTATTTGTTGCTCTACTGGACGACAGCTAAGGCTAAGTCAGGTGCAGCTGCTGAGCCAGAGTTCTGCTTTCGTATTAGACCCCTCTGTCAGGGAAGACATTTCTTAGATATAACTTGGATTCTCCTTAGTCATTCTCACGAGTGAACAGGCGTGCGGAGATACACGGGAGGTGTATTTCCAACAATACATGCACGTTTACAGGGCTGCACCGGCGGATCGGTCGGCTGATTTATCCGGACTGATACAGGCATTAATGGCATCATTGTGATTGGCTGACAAATATAATATACTGTAGCAGCAGCCGATGCAGTCAGCCACGATGAAGGCCATTTAGCAATGCTTCTCTGTCAAGGAAAATGGCATCCAAATTGCAATTCGCAACATATGCACCCACAGAGTGGAAGACTGTTGGCCTCAAACAACTGCACCAAATTGGAGCGCTACCAAGAGGCCAACTGAGCTCACGCCAACAGGAGCAAACCTCAGGCGAAACCAATGCAAATGGAGATTATGGTTTTGGCTGAGCAGCCGAGTTCTGTTGTCGAAGACTGGAGCTTTCAGCAGCTAATAACACCTGGACCTCAGACACTCATTCCCAAAGAAGACTCATCCCCAGTGGATAAGAGAAGCTTCTGTCTGGTTATAAGGGCAACACTCCGTTGTTTAACAAGTGATGAGTGACGTTTGCAGGTGTGGCTTTGATCTGGTTATTGTTCAATGAAAAGGCAATAAAAGTTGTGGATTATATATTCAGCACTTTGCCTTTTCGATTGTTTTTTTTTTTTCTTTTCAAAGTTTGCTAATATTTTTATTAAATCTTTCTGTGTAATCGGTACTGGCCAAACCCTATAATGATGCATTTGTATTTTTATATTATTGTCTACTATTGTCCTGCATATTGTTTTCTATTTCTTATAATGTTCTTAACAGAAAAATCCCCAGTATATTGTAAATATACTTGGTGAATAAAGCAGTTTCTGATTCTGAAGACTCCCCCAGTGTGTTCCCGAGTTGTGTCGATATAACCTCCTTCCTTCGAGGACCAGAGTCTCACTGGATTCACTCTCAAATAGTATAGTCTGTCTTGCTGTGTTTTAAGTCTAAGTCTTATGTGTCTCTGTAAGTTCTCACATTCCTTCCATCTTTTTCTGAGGTGATATGGCTATAATATTTTGCACCTCCACAAGATGGTGTGGGCAGTGTCTCGAAATGTAGCTTGTAGATCGAGATTATCAAAAAGAGTCCACATATGGTTATAATAGCTCTTCTAAAAATATATTTTTCAGAAGAAAATTCATTAGTTAAGTGTTGGACTCTGACCCACACACCCAGGGTCAGAGGTCAACTGTTGCTGCCACACCTGTTCAGAGTCCTGTTCGGTACTCAACTGTTTATCACAGTCAGGAGTGTCATACATTCTGATCGGGTTGTTATGAGAGTTGCTTCTATTCTTGGTAGAATTTCCTTGACAGAATTTCAAGTTGTTTTTCGTGTTTCGTTTCATCCATTTTGAGTCATTCAATAAACATATAATCATCTGTCTGTTTCCACGAAACACTCTCAACTCTCTTCTCATTCAGTCATCCTCATTGTTTTGTGGACAGACAGAAAGTCACTGACCTGTGAGCAGCTCTCCTTTGGATGGTCGTCTGGTGTCCATGTTTGTAGCTGAAGCTTCCTGCTGAGCTCCATCTGATCCTGCTCACAGAAACACACCCTGATCGAATGAACACGCCCAGTGAGCGGGGTGGTGCGTCTGTTGAGAGATTAACTGTGCGGCAGTCTCTGTCTGTTGCAAAGGTGCATCAGCGGATGGGAGTACAGACTCAAAGAGCAAAGCAAGGGAACTTGCATTGACCTGCAGACACACTTTCTACTTGAATAACGTCTAGAGACCAACACACCCACAAGCTTTTTCGGCCTTGCTTGACTGCATGTTTTAGTCCGATTTCACTCGGACGTATGCCAGGACCAGTCTGCTCATCATCGGGTTACGATTAATTCAGAGGCCATTTGTTTAACCATATGAAAATGTCAAAGTTATACACTTTAATCTTAGTGAATTCAGCGTTCAAAGAAGAATAACAACCCAGTCAAAGGCGGAAGGATGAAGTGAAAAGCAGTTGAAACCAGTTGGACAACATTCCAGATCTATTTTTGATGAGGTGAAAACATCAGCACTGGCTCTGTTCGTGCCCATGACAGGTTATTGTTTTGCTCACCAGCGCTCTGAATAATGCACTGGAGTGAAAAACCAAGCACATCGCAGTTGCCGTATCTTCATTAGGCTGCAATAACCAGGGACCCACTTTTCACCCTTACCAAGATCAAGGTCTGCAAACCCGTCGCACCTCTTCACCTGATTTGTGCTCACTGTTAGCCACGGGAATCAAAGAGTTTCTTAAATAGGAAAGAATATGGATTTGAATTGGGGTAACAGGGCCCAGTGATCACACTGTAGTGTCAGCCTTTGACCTCCAGGTGCATTGCTGGCGTCTGAACCTTTACACATTTCACGTACAACCCATCGCCATACACCTTCACCAGGTTTCAGGCAGCAGGATCGAAGTGTTGATATATGAAGGAATATCAATTTCCCATCTTTTTATGACCTACTATATATATATATTTATGGTCATTGCACCACCAATTATACTTGACATGTGAGATATATTTTATAGTCTTTATCTCGGATGTGACAAGAAATTTTTAGTTCATGGAGTTTGAACTCGAATGAGCAAGATATGGAGTCACAGATGGAACTATATGGGTCACTTTAGACAAACAATTCTCTTGGAACCACCAGGGCAAAAGTCAGGAAGCGAAAAGGAGCTTTGACTGGAATGAAAAGGCACTTGAGAGCACAGTTAGTGCAGCTGTTCCACTGCTTCAACAACAAGAGGTCCACCAGTCAGACAGGCCAGGTGCGGACCTTTGCCCTGAACAGAAACAAAGTACAGTCGTAGATGAAGAAAATATCAATTGACCATGACACTCAATCACACCCAAACTACCTAAGTGTGATCTTAGCTCTTTGCAGCCATTAAACCTTTTCCCACGTGATTTTATGTACACACTCTGTTTCACATCACACACAGCAATGAACTAACTAGGAGCTTCTGACATAGTTAGTAAAAACTCATTGGGATTGCTGCAGCAACCGTACAGAGATGAGACAATGTCATGCTCATGTGTTTGTGAGTGGTGCAAAAGGTTTAAAGATGTGAGGATGTGGAGGACAAGTCAGACGTTCTGATTCAAGCCTGTCTCACTTGTGATCAACAGTCAAGTGATCCCCTGATCGCTACACGACGTCAGCCTGGCGAGGTAAGAAGGGACCCAGGACGAAGCCTTGCTGAACCTCAGCAGTAAATGGACATTGGTAGTTTCATATTTGTCAGATTTAGTGTGAGAGACGACAACAACAATGTACTTGATTATTCTGATTCATGATGTTAACCTCAAAAAGGTTGAGTGACTGGGTGTTGACTCTTGACACGTCTGAACGAAGGTCACGTTAATCATTATGGTGGTTCAATGTTCTTATTACGGTGATATAAATGCATAAACCTTTTATTGTTCAGATCATTGCAAGTGTCCGCAAAGACTAAAGACTGCTACCTCCATTAATAACTAATGAGAAGGAGGACACGTGATGTGGGAGGTGAAGTAAGGTGTCGCCGTCTGACCTCGTTCATTTTCACAGACTTCGACTCGACATCATTTACACCAGGTAAGATCAATGAATCACTATAAATATTCATGTTTAAACATTGTTAATATTGATGTGAATATTAATGTGTTTTATCTACTTCAAATACTTGGTAAAAGACAAGACGACGACAGGTCAGTCTCAGCTGCATCTTGACATTCATTGTTGGTCTGTGTTGCTTCATTTCTGTTGTTGAGAGAATATGGTGAACGATGTATTTATCTTGATTGAAGTGGGTCATTATTTAGAAGTGTCTGTGTCTTGAAAGGAGTCGGTTATACAAAGAAATAAATGGCTCTCACATTGACAATTCAGTTGTTAATGATCCTGGGAGTGAGTAACTCCAGAGACAATAATTCATGTCAATGTTTGCCTTGCTAAGTTAATGCTGGTTCTCTTGCTTGGCCAGCACTCTCCAAAGCTCTGTTTCTAACATCAGTGTTTGATGAAGTGTGATTGATTTTTATGAGTCTATTGATTTGACATGACATAATATTTTTATCATATTCATGTTTTTTTTTCCACGTTTGTCAACCAGGAGGAAACGTGTATAAATACATATAGTAAACTGCAAATTTCTGTGAAGAGCTCCTGCTTCCACTAACCAGAAGTTGACAAGCTTGTAAATTATGTTTAACTTATTTATCATTCCAATGAATATTACAGGCTAGTATTGAATTTGACCTTTGAACCTCAGTTTCAGGAGGCATCAGTCCAGATCATTGGTGTGCGGCTCGTAGCTGAGGTGAGGCACTGATGCAGCCAGATATACAGGACTTCAAATGTCAAAAATCTCATGCCAGCATTCTTCAAAACACACCAAACAAAATACCTGATAGCTAAGGTCGTAGTTTGCTGTCACTAGATTGTAGCACCAGCCGAGGTCAGTTTCTACAGTAGCACTGCGTACTGTTATGTGGCGGGCGCAGCTCATCAAGCCAATCAACTCTCAAGATGCCTTCAGGGTCCACAAAAAACAGAAACAAAAGCACAGCGAGCAATTGCCAGGTTTTGTACACATATTTTGGTGGATTGTTGACCGTGCTTAGGGCAAAGTTAGTGACCTTTTGACAACACTGAGCGAAGGAGTCGCCTTGTAATGACGCTGCAGACCTACAAATCCACAGTTTGACATTTGACAACTCTCAGACTCCAAGACACAAGAACACTCACTCACCTCTGGACTCACAGTATGGGGTGAGGAGAAGGCAGAGATGACGCCATTGTCTGCCAGAAAACACGGTTTCAAAATAAAATTATTACAAAATAAAATGATTTTGGTGAAATTGATGACAAAATCATCAACATTTTCCACCTGCTACAAAAGTGTAACTGAAGTACATCGTCATCGCAGCAGGTAGTTAAGTTAGAGTGACGGTGAAGCCACATGACGATTCACAAACTCCCAACTGAAAGCTGAATAAGCGCCGCAAATGAAATGAAAATTGCTCTACTCCCTGTCACATAAAAAACAGAAACTAAGCTCAAATCAGCCACAAGAGGGTTGAACCCACGAAACTACAACAGGAACAGGACAAGTGGACACGGTCTCTTCCTCTTCCTCAGTTCACATGCTTGTCCTCATTCTTGTCATGGACGCCATAAAGTCCAGTCTCATTCATCCAAGAGGAGTTTGTTGGAACATGGCAAACTCACAGTAAACACTTCAGTGATGGCAGAGTTTCAGACCCAGAATGAGCCATTGAAAATGATCATTGATTGAGCATGAGTGAACCTCAGCCCTGCCTTTAAAACCAAACTTCATCCACAGAGCCACCATTGCACTGTTTCTAGGTGGCTTACCTGGACAACACTTAGCCTCTTGACACCACAAAGCTAAAGTGTCATTTTTCAACTGAATTACTTGAAACGTTGTTCTTACAAATGACTCCATATGTTTTGGTGACGTTTCATCTCGCTGACCCTGCAGACGGGAGCAAGATTTGGCCCCTTGAACACATTGTGATGCAAGAGTTTGATGTTTGAATCAAGCCCATGTTTGTTGCTGACTTTAGGTGGTCGCGGTTTGAAGGAAGCAGAGGAGGAGAACATGGCATCAGAAGACAAAGATGACGGTATGTTTCGTCAATATCATTCAATCCATGGATCAAAGTGAGTCAGAGTCAGAGATCAGTATGCTGAGCTTGTTATTGGGAGTGACTTGATGAGAAGATCAGCAAGCATCATCACATCAGACCAATACAATGAAGCTCTCACTGTGCTCGTCGACTGACTGTTTTCCCAGCTGGCATTTTCCTTTTTCCACCAGTCCTCTGGAGCAGCTGTGATATGACACGGCTGGTTGGTCATTTACAAACACGATACGGAGTATTTCTAACGTCTGCTGCGTTCCGCTGCGATATACTGTTGGGAAACACAGCTCCAGTGTATCTTCCGATTGAGAGAACGCTCTGTTTACTCGTGAGAATGACTGCCAAAGAACCAACAAGTTATATCCAATAGTATTCGTTCCCTGACAGAGGAGTCTAATGCAGAGCTCTGGGTCCACAACTACACCTGACTTAGCCTGAGCTCCAGTGGTGTAGCGTGACAAAGACGTTCTCTGGCCCTGACCCTTTGAAATACATTGAATTCATCTAGGGGTGTAGTCATCGCTGATTGATCCTGGTGTCTTGAGGTCCGGGCGTTTTGTCAACTCCCCTTGGTTTGGAGCGGCGTTGATGAATCCCCTCTTGTTATTGTCAATTTTCTGTCCACTCTTCTGATTGGCTTGCTTCCGCTTGTTGACTGGCTCGTCCTGTATCTGCTTGGCTCTGTGGTCCATACTTCATCCTCCTCACCCATCGCTGTTCCCAGAGGTTCCTTATCTTCCACATTCCTTCACTTGGGGCAGGATACCTGCTCAGATGAGGCTGTCTGGACCGGTTATGGGTTGGTCCTCATACCAGGTGGTTCCTGCCTTTCATCATTCACTCTTCCATCCACAGCTGATATTAATCGTTCTGATTCCAAACAGGTGGATGCACAGTCAAAACATGGTCTTGTTTTAGTCTCTCTGAGTGTGGGTGGTAGCCAGACGCCAGACGCCAGACACATAGAGGCGCTCATGGCTTTGCAGAGGGCTTGCCACACTTGGGAGGTAAACAGTGGCCCTCAGTCTGCGACAGTGTCATTGGGAAGTGTGTGAATTTCTTGAAAACATGCAGGACCATCAAGTCTACATTCTAAAGAGCAGAGGGGAGCTTTTCGGCAGTTTGTCCACTGATGGGTGACCGGTTACAAAGTCTAGCGAAATATATGACCAGGCCTGTCGTGGAGTGGCTGAAACACTGCATCCAAGTCATTGTATTCCGGGGAAAATGAGGAGAGACCAGGAGCAGGAAAAAGGCAGGAGTCACTTTCAACCTGCTGACGTAATGGCTGAATGGAGGCTGTGGGAGTGACAATATTTAATCCATGACAGGATGGACGAGAAAGCCCAATAAATTGGGGGATTGTGAAGCTTCAACCAAGGCAAGCCCAATCTCATGGGTGATGATGGCAAAGAAATGAATAGAAAGAGTGACAGGGGTGCTGATGCGAGACAATGGGTTCGAAACTGGAGCGTGACTCACCACTGTTCTGGGGAACAGCTTGGGACAGACATGACACTCTGAAATCACGTGTCCTTCAAAGTCACAATACATACACAGAGCAAGATGGCGAGTCCTCTCGTCAATAGAGAGGCAGGCACCATTGATCTGAGTCAGCTTTGGAGCATTAGAAGGAGATTCAGAGAAAGGCTTCTGGGTGTGTGGTGCAATCATGACCAGACCGGATCTCACGACTGCGCTCTCTTCAATTCGATTGGATTGTTTGATCAGGTCATCAAAACTGTGAGGTTCATCTCCGGTCGAGAACTGGTCACGAATATCACCAAATATCACAGACATCAGGGCAGGTTCATTCCAGCCAGACTCACAAAACTGTGTACTGAACTGAGTGACAGAGGAGAGGCCTTAACAGAGACACAGGAGTCTGGAGGAGGCTGAATCACTTTACATTGCAACAGAATGTATATATGTGGCCTGCAACAGGAAAGTAATGCAATAAGGTCCAATACTAGCCGAAACAAAATTGACATGTCACTAATTAACTGTGGCAACAGTTAAAAAGTTATTACCTTATTAATTGTGAACAGGTCAAAAACACTGTTTGTGCTGCCCTCACCACACACGCCACTGTGTGGTTTTACAGCCAGGGAACTTGCAAAGAAACTCCATACTCAAGGGACGCTTTTCTTGTTTTATGGAGGTTTCTTGTATGTCATAACTACAAATGTACAAATATAACACATGCAGTGTTCAACAACTTACGACCTTTTGTTCGACAAGTACTCGCAAAGTTTCCCAGGTTCAAACGAACATACATGCAGTCTGACCATGCAGCTTTCTACAGAGCTTTTCTATTGCAACGAAGATAACACAACATGGATTAACTATGGACAAACAGGAACACCTACTCTTCACACATATTCGAGCGACCCTTATTTAAGAAGATGTCTCACTCTAACAAACATGCTCATTGTTTTTAACATTTACAAAATGAACATACCACATTTATTGAAACACACTTAATGAAATCTGAAACCTGAAGACATGGCACTGTTTGATGTGCACATTTTAATTTAATTTTTTTTTTTTTTTATTGCAACAGATCTCTTGAACGTTCTCTCCAAACTTGGACTGATGGAATACTATCCCAGCAAACTCACTCTGAGGACTCTCCTGGAGATCATGAACAGCAGCATTCATCAGAATGATGTGCCAACATGGAATCAAATTCCATTTCACTTTCTCACAACACTTTTCAAACTCAATGCTGAATGCAGGCGCTGCATGTCAGTAAAGAGAGGTTCTCACCAAGTTGATGTTCTGGGGTATTTAAATGATGATGACGACAACGATCAGGTCCCAGCAGACGACGATGTTCATCCTCTGGACCTCACAGTTGCTCTGTTCCTCTGTGCTGACAGCTGTTTGCAGCAGGAAATGGCCCTCAGAATGTCAATGTGTCAGTTTCCTCTTCCTCTCTTGTTACCACCCACTGAGAACAGCCAGTGCACACTCATGCTTTGGGCTCTGAGAGGAATCATAAAAGAGTGGCAGCCACATGGTTTGTCAGAGTCCAGAGGGTTCAAGGAGAACTACATCGTCCAGGAAGGAATTTCTCTCATTTCCTTTGTGAGGCTGAAAAACTGCTCCTTATCCAAATCTCAGATTTTAAATCAAGTCCTGAGTCGTGGCCAGCAGAATCACAACATGTTCATCCACAGAGAGATGAAGGGAGGAGCCCGTCAGAGGAAAATATCTGCTGGTCTGGTTGAGGTTGGTTGGTTTCTCCCCAGTGGAAGAGAAAATCTTGATGTTTTCTCCAATCCAGTTGCATTTGCAAACCTGCGAGGAGACATCTCAGAGTCCCAAACACAATTCACTTTCCTCATGGAGGTGTCCACTGCTGTGTTTGTTTTCCTGGACAGAGTGGAAGAGGCTGAAAACCAAACTCTCAGATCAGTGGGAAATCTAAAATCCAAAATGTTCCTCGTGGTGAATCGCACTAACAGTCGTGAAAACAAAAAGTCAGTCAAGAACACTATGGAAGAACTGGAATTGTCAAAAAACAACGTCTTAATTAAAGATTCTGGAGTTAACACAGTTGAGTTCTCAGATGAACTCTGTTCCACCATCAAAACTTTGCTTTCTGAGGTGAACCACACCATCAGTCTTGAGAACATGCGTGACACTGCCGTTAGCTTAGGTCTGTCTGTGGATGAAGAACAAACTCTGGACCAAAAAGACACAGCAGAGAAGATCTTTGGTGATGCTAGAAGTATTCCAGAGTTCAAGAATCAACAACTTCCTCTTCAAGGAAAAGAGTGGAAATCACTCGCTCGATTAGAAAGAGAGGAATGTCGCATCAAAGTTACAGCTGATGTTGGAATTGAACATCATAAATCCAAGATTAGAGCAGAAAAACAGAAGCTTCGGGAAGCACAAGCAAGAAAAAAGCTCTCCAGAGGAGTCACCATGTTCATTGAAACATTATTATCCAGTGATAAAGAACAAAGAGGCTGTTTTCTGAGATGGATGCAGTTCTTGTGCAACTCTCATTCACAACACGTGCTAACTGAGCTACGGCAACAGTTCAAAGAGCAATGCGACAGAAAAGATGCAGCACGTGTTGCAGAGTTGGATCAGAAGTTAGTTGACAGTTCATTGGGACTGGAGCATTACATGAGAGAAATGGGGCTGATTTTTGAGTTTTCCTCGCCTCTCCAAAACCTTGAGAAGCTTCCAGGTCTGGCTGCAGACCTGCTGCTGGATGGTTATCCATTAGAGCTCCTGGATGGAGAAGCCTCCAACATCCCTCAGAGATGGATCTCACATGTGCTGATGGAACTGCACCAGAAGGTTGGAGGGAGAAGCCGACTGTTGGTGCTGACTGTGTTGGGAGTTCAAAGTTCAGGGAAGTCCACACTTCTGAACACCATGTTTGGAGTTAGATTTCCTGTCAGCAGTGGGCGCTGCACCAGAGGAGCCTACATGCTCTTTCTGAAGGTTGGAGAGGACATGCAATGTGGCTTTGACTTCATCCTTCTTATCGACACAGAGGGTCTGAAATCTCCTGAGTTAGCTCAGCTTGATGACAGTTATGAGCACGACAACCAACTGGCAACCTTTGTCATCGGCCTGAGTGACATCACCATCATCAACCTTGCCATGGAGAACGCTGCTGAGATGAAACTTGTTCTTCAGATTTTCATTCACGCCTCTTTGAGGATGAAAGAAATTTGTAAAAAGCCCATTTGTCATTTTGTGCACCAGAATGTAGCAGGTGTTTCAGCTCATGGAAAGAACACAGATGGAAGAAACCGTTTGTTGGACCACCTGAATGAAATGACTCAGCTTGCTGCAGAAATGGAGAAGAAGCCTGCTGTTCAGGCCTTCACTGATGTGCTGGATTACAACGTGGACACCAACAACTGGTACATCCCAGGACTCTGGCATGGAACCCCACCAATGGCACCTGTCAACACAGGTTACAGTGAAGCTGTGGCAGATTTCAAGAACAAGCTTCTGGAGAGTGTGAAACACAACCAGGACAGAGAACTCTCAACAATCCCAGAGTTCATTGAATGGATCACAAGTCTGTGGAGAGCAGTGAAATATGAAGACTTCATCTTCAGCTTCAGAAACACCCTGGTGGCTCAGGCCTATGACGACCTGTCTAAAGAGTTCAGCCAGTGGGAATGGGAGTTCAGGAAAGAGATTCTCTCCCAGAGTGGAGAGGCAGAGTTAGAAATCCAAAATGCTGATCATGACTCAGACTTAGCTGCTTTAGTGAGGTCAAAGAAAACAGAGCTCATCGACAGCATTAAATCACAAGAGACCAAGATGAGAGAGAAGCTAAATGGCTACTACAAAATAAAAGACCGACATGTGAAACTGATTGAAAAATACAAGTCTGACTTCTCGAACAGCATCACAAGTCTTTCAAATGAGATCAAGTCTGAAGTTAACACAAACCTAGACTCTGCACTGGAGCGGAAGAAGGCATCCATTAAAGTTCAAAACATTCAGGGTGAATCCAGGACAGTGATGGAGCAGGAGGTGATGAAGCTTCTGTCGAACGTTCGAGACGACACAATGTCTGATGAAGAAGTGAGGACTGAGTTTGATCAAATGTGGACTTCAGCAACTGAAAATGTGCCTCAACAGAAGGAAAGAAACATTTCAGACCTTGTTCTTTACCAACTGAAGGAAAATCTTTCACGTCAGAATGTGAATGAATTATCCTTTCGCGTCGGAGATCTGAGTCAACATGGTCGAGGCCAGTTCCAGGTGAGAAAGGAACACATTGAATCGGACATCAGGAACGTTCAACAACTGTGGGGTGATGAGACACAGGTGTTTACAAATAAGGTGATTGAGCGTTCAGAAAAGTTCATTGCTGATAAATCCCAAACAAATCAGGACTACAGTGATTCATTCATGAGAGAGCTGCTGCAGGAAGTTGATCAATCTCTTGAAGTGAGTTACAAACGTCACAAGACAAACAAACTGTTTGAATTTGAGCTGAAACTTCATATTTGTGGAATCGCTGCGAGGAAGTTCCAACAGATGCACAAGAGATTCTTGTCCGATAATGATCCAAGATTGCAGCTGGAACAGCAGAAGGAGCAGTGGTTTCAGGACTTCCTGGACTTGTACAGAGAGAGGGACGACTGCCAGCGCAAAGCAGAGTACTTTGTCACCCTTTGTATCAAACCAGCTGTGGAGGATTACATCAACAGGTCACTGGGAATCAACATTGTGGATGAGGTTCTGACAAGTTCACACTCCGCAGTGTTCAGCTCTCGCTCCTTCTTCCAGTACAGCATCCTGAAAGAGTTGCTCCTGCAGGATGACTTCAAGGCTTTGGTCAAGTACTGTGGTGAATATGAAAGGTTTGTCAAGGATTGGATACGTCAGCATGTTTCACAGAAGCTGCAAGAGAATCAGACTCTTCTTAAACTGAAGAGTAATATGCTTCGCATAATTGTTGAGAAGATCAGAAGAGTGATAGAAGACACAGTGAGAAACTCACCAGATGACAATGAAAACATCACAGAGCTTGTTGATGGGATCCGCAGGAGTCTGATCAAAGACGTCTCAATATCTGAGGAGGCTGTCAGACGAAGCTTGTTCCAGATCAAAAGCACAAGTCATCAGTTTGGAAAGATGGTTTTAGAGTTCCTTAGTAAGATGACAGAATCCTTCCACAATGATTTCTTAAAACTTGAGGACGTCACAGAAACTCTGAACCAACTTCCTGTCAAACCAGAAGATGAGCTGTTCAAGAGGGTCTTTGGTTGTGGCCACCAATGTCCGTTTTGTAAAGTTCCCTGTGAGGCAGGAGGCAAAGGACACGAGAAGCACCATGCTTCCATCCATCGACCTCAAGCTTTTGGAAGATACCGTGACGAAGAGAGTAAAAAATTAACGGAAAACTTATGTACAACATGTGTTGCTGGCAACTGGAGTTTTAGCTCAGAAGAGACCAAACAAGAGTGTGTCCCTTACACACGATATGCAGAGTATTATCCAGACTGGCACATCCCACCAGATGCCAGCATACAAGCATCTGACTATTGGAAGCATGTTCTTGTCAAATACAACCAACAACTGGCTCAAGAGTTCAAAGCCAAACCAGCCAAGATTCCAGAACTCTGGAACGAAATCACAGAGGAAAAAGCTCTGAAGGGCCTGAGAGAGGCCTTCAACATCAGTGACTAAGACTCTTAGTCCCTGGCAAATCTCTGAACTACAGTTTAATTCAGTTAGACAAACAGTCCGACATGGAGGGATGAAGACAAACTGAAAGCTCTGTGGAAAACACGTCCTGATGAGCTCTTCTAGGTGTGACAGTTGATGATGTCATGAAAATGTTTCCTGCTTGTCTCCTTCATGAGTGGAGGAGAAGAAATGCATGTTTTCTTTCTCTGCTACTTCTAAGGCTCATGTGTTTGTTGTTCAACCAACATCCATGATGACAGTCCAAGAGGCAGTAAAGTCTGAGCTCTCAGAGCTGCGTTGTCGACTATATACACCTTTGAATTGTCTGTTTTATTTTGGTTCTCACGCTGTGTGTGAGGACAAATGGTGTTACTTTGCTTCAAAGGAATAATTGAAATGATTGTTCATGTTATCATTCCTCATTAAAATACATTTAGAATCACGACAGTGTTGTTAAAGTGGTGAGCGACTATCAAGAACCAATTTCCCACGTGGAATACTTTTCATTTTGTCCAAATAAAATGAACACATTAAACACAGGAATAAATGAGTGAATTGATCAGTCTTTTTGTCTGAAGTCAGGACTTGTCGTATTTAGATGTGAGTGACTGGAGAAAAGTAAAGTCCGATAAGTGTGGGAGACTTGAGACCTGAGTCTGGAACACCTGGAGAGGAAGGTGTTCTGGAGACGTCAGCTCAGTATTCGACACTGGGTCTCAATTCCCCTCTGTGCAACTGGCTTCTGGACTTCCTCACCGACAGAACCCCGTCTGTACGAGCGGGCAGCAACACGTCCTGTGTCATCTCTCTGAAGACCGGCTCCCCCTAAGGATGTGTTCTGAGCCCCGTGCTTTTCACCCTGATGACCCATGACAGTCGACCCAGGTACAGAAGCAACCAAGTATGAAGATGACTCAACAGTTATGACAATAAAGGAAGTAAAACCAAAATGATTTCTTTCTCGAGGTTTAAATGCGACTGAAGGTGTGGACATTTTTAAGACTTTATCTGAAGCACCTGGTCAAAAAAACTAACCAGGCCAGGTCTCCCAGAACTTTCCTCAACCCAGCGAATGAGGACGGGTTCTGCCTCTCTTCCAGGTTGAACTCTGACGCAGACCAGACTGTCATTTCTTGAGGACTTTGAGACCTCCTGCATTCAGGGCAGAAAAGTCAAACCATAACAAGCCCTTTTCATCTAAGTGCTTTGGCAGATCAGGTCCAGGACTGATCAGCTCATGTTGTTCCAAGCTACTCCCTATAGCATTGTCCTTGGTCCCTTGCTGTGAGATATTGAGAGTCAAATATGGGTTTAAAAAAAGAAAACTAAATAAAATGTCTCATTCCTGGCATTGATTAATGATGTTCACCGTAACATCAACCACACGCCCTCTGACACCCATACAAACACCAAGATACCAGCAAGAGAACTGAGAAGCAGTGGTGGGACTTTAACGAGTTCATTGTGATTAATTAATCATAATTAGCACGTTAAAATACTTTAATCGCATTTAAGGAGTGGTTTCAGGACTTCCTGGACTTGTACCGAGGGTGTGATGACTGCCAGCGCAAAGCAGAGTACTTTGTCACCCTTTGTATCAAACCAGCTGTGGAGGATTACATCAACAGGTCACTGGGAATCAACATTGTGGATGACGTTCTGACAAGTTCACACTCCCCAGTGTTCAGCTCTCGCTCCTTCTTCCAGTACAGCATCCTGAAAGAGTTGCTCCTGCAGGATGACTTCAAGGCTTTGGTCAAGTACTGTGGTGAATATGAAAGGTTTGTCAAGGATTGGATACGTCAGCATGTTTCACAGAAGCTGCAAGAGAATCAGACTCTTCTTAAACTGAAGAGTAATATGCTTCACATAATTGTTGAGAAGATCAGAAGAGTGATAGAAGAGGCAGTGAGAAACTCACCAGATGACAATGAAAACATCACAGAGCTTGTTGATGGGATCCGCAGGAGTCTGATCAAAGACGTCTCAATATCTGAGGAGGCTGTCAGACGAAGCTTGTTCCAGATCAAAAGCACAAGTCATCAGTTTGAGAGTTTTAGAGTCTCTTAGTAAGATGACCTTAAGAATCTTTCCACACTGATTTCTTAAAACCTGAGGACGTCACAGAAACTCTGAACCAACTTCCTGTCAAACCAGAAGATGAGCTGTTCAAGAGGGTCTTTGGTTGTGG